>NW_014569587.1:0-22363 GCF_001313835.1 Polistes canadensis
TGTCTATTGCTGTTTAAAAGCCAGAAATATATGATGTATGTACCTTCCCCTTCGAAATTCACTGTTGAAATGAGACGTTGTCCTCTATCAAATTACTTTTATTCAATRTTGTTTATATGACTTTCCTAACGTTGCGCATGTGTATAAAATCAATAATCCACTTAATCAATAAAATTTAACATTATAACGTTCTCCTTTTGGTATTTTTTTAATTTTTATGTAATTTTTTTAATGCTCCTGCACAGAAATCACTTCCAGGGTAACATTTAGCTGTAACATAAGAAAATTGCATTAGTGCATTAAAATAATTGTTAATTAATCGATGCTAGTGTCTATGCAATTTTGATGCAATTGTTTAAATGAAACTACACTATAAAGATGTAATTATTATATATAAATTACAGTTATACAATTGTAAATATTGAATGAATACTAACTAATADAGTAACATGTAAGAATTAAATTACTTTTTCTTACACTTATTAACATATATGCAAATGAAAAAAGCAATTACATTTCTTTACACTATTATGCAACCAATATATTAAAACAATAAATAAACACTATACTAATGGAAAATGTGAATTATTGAAGCTTATCATTATGATGGAAGAAAGCTGTGAGACTTTTGCTCGTTTAAATATCATAAAAAAATTGCCATATTAATATAAAATACTGACTATTACAATTGTGCAAAATTTAAACAAAATCGGAGGGGAGGGTCTACCTGATCATACCTTGGTAAGAACGGCTCGACCAACGTTTACTAAATGCAATTTATAGGAAACTTTTATGGAATGGCGCCATAAAGGAAAGTGGGTCAGAAGTTTTTCCGACTGTAAAGATACACGACCGTAGAAATATTTCGCGATATGAGAAAGACGGAAAAGATGGTTGTGGGTTGTGTAGGATGAGATTGGGGGTGATGTGAAGGGCGGGAGGGAGCAGGAAGCGGGTAAGGGGGCAAAATGCATCGCGGTAAACTCATAAACCCTTTTTCTGCCAACGATCGAAAAAAAAATCAAAGACTTTTATGCTTTTCAAAGAAAAAAAAAGAAAAATTAAATACTTAGGACGAATATAAAAATTCAATGAAAATAATTTAGTTTCAACATGGTTTTATAATTAAGGAATACAAAAATTATATGGTATATATATATATTTATTATTAATCGTATAAATAAAACAATAAGTTTTATTTGTAGAATCTAAGAAGAAAATTTTCTTCTACGATTCTTTTTGTTCGTATATATTTTATTAACATACATAGAAATATTCTATCTTCAGCTTACTTGATGTTTCAATTTGTATATTTCCTCATACTTCAAATATACCAAAATCGCTAAAATAACGCACGTCGTGTTGTCTACGAAATTCTTTACCAACTTTCTCACATTTTTTGACATCCTGTCTTTCAGTTCATTCTCTCACATTCTTTACTATTTTCATACACGGGAGGAAGAAGACGAACGATATGATGCACCGTAAGACGTCGACAAGTTTGAATTTATATACGAGCGATATGCTGCTACGAAGCGGGAAACGAAAAAAGAAACTAAAGAGAAAAGAGAAAGAAAAATAGGGAAAGAAAAAAAAGACTAGTACAACAATAACGATGAAAAGCATCCAACGAACTATATCCTATTTGCAATAATATTTTCTATTCTACCATCTCCATTGTTGTTTCTACGAAATACGAAAGGGTAGTCGTCCAAGTGATGTTTTAAATTCAATTATTCTTTTTCGAGACCTTTTATTGAAATTTTGTTTTTTCTTCTTATATTATTTAAACTATAAACCTTAATACTTGTAGAGTCCTACACACGTCTGTATATTTCAAAAAATATATATATATATATGTATATTCTGATTTCTATAAATGCATACAAGAACTTGATATTCTACAGTTTTCTATTTTATTTTCTTTTCAATGCTATACCTACCTACCGTAATGTTATCAAAAAAAAAGTAGAATTTATTTCGACCAAGTTTCCTAACACGTTCGTATAATTTAATTTCCGCTAAAAAAGAAAAATGTGTAAGCATTGTTTCAATAAAAACTTTGGAAGTCTCGGAAAGTAAGTTTTCTCACATATCAGGTTCTTGCATGCACCCACAAAATTGAATTCGAGTCGATATCGAGTTAGACATATGAGAGAGAATGAAATCTGGGAAAGAATCGTAAAGTCTCGTAGAAATAGGATTCGCGTAGATCAACACTGTCCCCCCAACTGGTGGCATAGCTAAGCAAATCACAATTTTTTTGTTTTCTTTTTCTTCCCATAAAAATTTAAATAAACATCCAATATCAAAGTAAATTAATATTTAAAATGAAGATAAAACGCGTTGTTTTATATAGAAAATTTATAACAACGCTTGTGCTATGATGTTAGGACGTTCTTAAATTTGTATATGCATTAATTTTTAGTAAATTAAAACATTTGTTTTTCCATGTGTAACAACGTTAAACCAACTGGTATATATAAAAATGTACGTGAAACTTTGATAAACATTCGTCAATTCGTCGATTGTCTTTATTGATCACATTTTATAATTGAAATATTAAAAAGCACAGATATATTTTTTTTGATAAAAGAATAAATTCATTTGAGAACGTGTTTTTTTTTTTTTTTTCCTATTTTTTATACGTACGTTTACTTTTTTCTCTTTCCGAGATATCTGTAAACACTCGAGACAGTTACAATTTGAACGTACTCCCATTGTGAACAAATCAGATTTCGACGCGTACCTCTCATCGAACGAGAAGAATTTTTTTTTTTTTTAAATAATAATATTCTTTTTTAATATTTCAATGTGAGATTTTAAATGTATCATTCGTAATTATTTAATTATTATCGTTCTATCATCAAAAATTTCATTCTATTTTCTATTATTAGTAGATTTTTTTTTATTTTCTATATTTTATTTATTACTTAAACCGATATCGTTTATATTAATTATCAATGTTTCTTCGCGTATTAAGAAAACGTTGAACATCGTTGGAACTTAAAAAATGAACAAATAATCGAATATGACGAATGGTTTATTTTTAAATTAGTCAAATTGTTGTCTGATAGAAAGAATAACAAATAAAAAGGGGTGGTTTTTTCGGCAAAGCTTCACTTGGTTGTTCCAAGTGAAACGAAACGATGCCAAAAGGAAAGACGAGAGAATATAAGACATAATTAACGGAGCTTCTACCGCTGTTGATTTATCAAATTTCCTTGATTTATCCGCGACATTATCCGTTTCTCCAACTTTCTGTTTGCGCAAACTTCGCGTATTGAGAAGCACACTTGAAACTCTTGAAAGTTCGTAAACTCGCCTTCTCTCTCTCTTACTCTTTCTCTTTCTCTTTCTCTTTCTCTTTCTCTTTTACTTTCCCCCCCCCTCCGCCTCACTCTGTTTCTTTCTCTCTCTCTCTCTCTCTCTCTTGCAACGTTCCTTACGAACAGTGGCTTCAACCCATTTTACTCTTCCAAACTCCCTCTCGACGGATCAATACCGAGGATATAATAAAGGTAAACAAGAATACGAAATGAATACTCTAGGAATACACGTTTTACTCGAACAAGGAGAATAAGAAATAACTTTTAGATAAATAATACAAGGGGATAATGCAAGCACGGGTGTGTGTGTGTGTGTATGGTATTATTCTTTTAAAAATTTATATATATATATATATGTGTATATGTGTATATAAAATTCGAATAAATTAAATATATAATTGAAATGATTTTATAAAAATTAAAAACTCGAATAATTGTATTCAAATATTAAATGCAATTTACATAGACGCGAATTTTTAATCTGATTTAAAATGATGTATCACGAGAGATACGGGGGATGTTATTTAAAATTTCAAAGTAGAGAATAACCAAAGTGAAATATTACATTTTATATATATATATACATTTGTTTTAAACTTTCTTTTAATATATAATTTGACGTATATTTTCTTGTTATTTTTTTTTTCAAAATCAACACACATTAATTTACGGTAGTTAGTATTTAAAATAAATCCTCTCACTGCCGTATATATAATAATATATATTTATAAAGGAGAAATAAAAAATTTCAAATAATGTTTTTCAATCTTATAATCAATGAATGAATTAAATTAATGAATTAAAATGCATCAATGTGGATCATATTTAATTAAATATTATAACAACATGCGTATACATATATATATTTTTATTTCGAGAAAAATACGTACTTTTTATTATTATTACTTTTATTAATTCATTATCAACGAGATATTTCATTTATTAAAATACTTTATCCCTCACTATATCTCTCCATACTATCTATCTATTTCTATCAATCTTAAAAATATTAATAAATAAAGAAAATAACTCTTCTTAGATTGTTCAAATCCTCGTAGAAATAATCAAAGTTAAGTCGAAAAATCGAGAATAGGGTGAGATTGTTCATCCAATCGGCAGGCCATCTTTTACGAGACTACAACCTCGGGACCCTGCCAGTTTCTATCGTCATCCTTTTCCTCATCCTCGTCCTTGTCCTTGTCTTCATCCTCGTTGTCCTCGTCCTCGTCCTCGTCCTCGTCGTCGTCGTCGTCGTCGTACGAGAATGGAATTTACGATCGTCGCATTTTGCATGATTTATAAGACGATATTACACTTGTAAATGCCGAATAAAACGATCTTTTTCTCTCTCTCTTTCTTTCTTTCTTTCTTTAGAGACAATCGTAGTCTGATTTACGAGCACACTCTCATTGTAACTGTCGCGAAACGAGAATCGATCGCGAAAGAGTTCTCCAAGAGGAGGAACATTGCTTTCGAGCCCTCCAACGACGATAATAATAATAATAATAATAAGTAATAATATTGTGTATCGAACACACATTTATTAAGAAAATAAATTTAAATAATTGTCTGTTTTCAATATATTAGAGTGAATCTAAAGTTCGTGCGTCCTTTTTTTCTTCTTTTTTAAATCAATATTTTTCCAAAAAATAAATTTTTACAATAAACAAACAATCCATTTACGCATATTTCAAGATAAAATTTTCAACGCAATAAACGTACGAACTTTTGATTTACCCTAATCATAGATACACGTTTACAAAGAGATCAAACAAATTTAATCAATAATATTAAAATTCAAGAGAATAAAAATTAATGATAAGAAAAATGATATAACGAGCCTTCGATATGATCGTTGATTTTTATTTAAATTTTCTTTTTGTTTTTTTTTTTATTCTTTTCTATCGACGTACACTTGTCAGAGTGTGAACGAGTATCGAAGATTTACCAAACAGATATCGGATGCTTGAAAATATGAGAGTAAATCGTAAGTTCAATGTTAATCCGATACCCGGTTCATCTTTCGAACGGGCACCCTTTCGAAGAGAACGTTTTGTAAAAGACCAACAGAGAAAGATAAAGTCAAAGAGAGAGAGAGAGAGAGAGAGAGAGAGAGAGAGAGAACATTGACTAACAGGTGGCCTCCATCGGCCGTTAACAACGTCTTCCCGAGAAAAGAACAGCAAAACCAAGGGAAGAAGAAGGAACGTGGTGGTGTTAGTAGTGGTGGTGGTGGTTGTGGTAGTGGTGGTAGTGGTGGAGGAGGAGGAGGGTGGGTAAAAAAGAAAGGTAAAACGTAAGGTAGGCTCACAAAGGGGACAGATAAATGTGATGGAAGAAGGAGAGAAAAGTTTGTGCTTGCCACCTGACGGCCTCGTGCCGTAATCCGAGACCCTTTTCGAAGATTCGGTTTCTCATATTTTGGATATTATGTCGTAGGCGACTACCTGATCATTATCTTTCCAGCTAATCGAACCGTTATTCATACTGAATCAACATAATCAATGTTATTGAAACTGTGTAATCCACAGAGTAAATATAATTTTTATTTCAAATACGTGTGTTACATATATATTGTTAAATTGTGTGTGTGTGTGTGTGTGTGTGTATACTCATATTTTGTTTTTTTAATGTTATTTTCTATTGGAAAAAAAAAAAGAAATAATGTACACGTATCTTTAATTTCTGCAAAAATTGAAAAATTCTGTTCATCGAATCAAATTGAGAATATTTATATAACATACGAATATCTATTATTTGTTTAAACGTTAATTTAAAGAGAAAAAAAAAAACCAACTGTACATAATATCTTTATTTTGATAAGGTTTTTTTTTTTTCTTGTCCATCTAACTTATAAGCATTTCACGTTGGGTAAAGTAATTTGAAGATTTTTCAATTGCGAATAAATTGCATTCCTTTCAAACAATTTGCTTTTATAAAAAGGATAGGATGGAAGGGGAAATAAGATAAAATAAAAAATAAAGAAAAATAAGAAGAAGAAGAAGAAGTAGTAGTAATAGTAGTAGTAGTAGTAGTAGAAAAGTATCTCTTACACCTCGTTTCTCGAATGAATCCAATGAATTCTCGCGAAGAACGTTAACGCGACTCTACTACTATCTATGGTGGTAAAGGAAATAAGGATAGAAGGGAAAAATAGAAAGAGAATGTAAACCGTTCCGACATTATCCGTCATTATCCGTCATTCGGCAATTTGCAAATGAGATCGTAAAACGATAATCTACTGGGAGTTAGCTTCTCTTCTTACTTTCCTTTAACGTAACAACCCCCAAGTAGGAGATTAGAGAAGAAACGTTTTGCTACGAGGCAACCGGTAATTTCACGAGATATTTTCGATGCTTCTATATGTATAATGTTTTAAGGAATATGCGACAGTTTCTCAGCAAGGGGTTGGAGGGAGCAGGAGAATGGTAAAAAAAGCTTTTCTTCGACGATGAATCACAAGCAAATGGAGATGGACGAGTAACTGTGAGAGAGAAAGAGAGAGAGAGAGGAATCGTAAAACAAAAGTGGTGGCCTTAGTAAAAGATAAACCGTTCCCTCGCAAAACTCTATTTCACCCAATGATAATAATAAATCTCTGGTGGACAGTCAAAATAGCCTATAAGTCTCTTTTCTTTTTCTTTTTCTTTTTTCTATTTTTTTTTTTTTTTTTCTTTGTCAAAACAGTATAAGTACAAACTATATATTTTACGTATTGACGTTCTACATTGTTTATAGTATGTAAATTTTGTATGTTATACGAGATGAGATATATGTTTGTGAGTCAAGTTTTGACGTTCAAAATTTTAATATCCGAGATTTTTTATATATTATATATATATATCGTACTTTAGAAATTTAATATTAAATACGCGGTTTCTTTTTTTTACTGTTAAATTAATAAATTTTGATTTATATTATTTTCATCGTCGGTTATGCAAATTTTGTCACATCAAAAAATCGATTATAAATAATAAAAGTATATTATTATCATTAGGTAAAGTTAATTTTAAACGACGTTCTAAAAAAAAAAAGATGGAAATATATTTCCTAAATTATTCGCGTTGATCCCACGTAAAAAATAAAAATAAAAAAAAAAAGCAAAAGAAAATTAAACCCCTCGCGATGTAGAAATTTCTTGATCAAATTATTCCCCATTGACAAGAGAGATTCTCATGGGATAATATTTAAATTTTAAATTTTTTTTTTTTTTAATATACGATTGAATCTCTCTATTTCCTACAAAATATCAAGATTTCTTATCTCTCTCGTTTCCTTTATACAATATTTAAAAAAAAAACTAATACACACAAAGTTCTAAACCCGTTGTCGAGTTCGTAGTAGAGGAGAAGAATAATAAAAAAAAGAAAAGAAAAGAAAAGAAAAGAAAAAGAAAAAAATGTGATCGTAAAAAGAAACAGAAGGTACTTTTCATTGGTGGCCGCTCATCGGTCACTTTTAACGGTCTACGTAAACGACGTTTCTTGTGTCTTCTCGAATTTGAAATTCCACGGAGAGGAATTCTCTCCTAGCGGGTTGTCGAAGAGTTGGATGAGCACCCCCGATGGCCAAATGCATAATTCATAGCTCACTTACGATTCACTCCGTCGGATCCCCTTCCACGAATCTGCCTTTACTCGTTCTCTCTCTCTCTCTCTCTCCTCTCTCCTCTCTCCTCTCTCTCTTTTTCTCTCTCATACTCTACCTCGCTTCCCAGTTACTTTTGTTATTAGAGGAAACTTTATACTTCGTTATTTATGTGATGATTATACCGCGGGAACTTCACTCGTGACGAAACCACCACCTCCTCCTCCTCCTCCTCCCTCTCTTCCACCCCCTCGACAACGACGACGACGAAGATGAAGATGAAGACGAAGACGAAAAGGAGAGTTAACAATTTCAATATTTGCTCGACTTTATGTTGCATGTAATAATATAAGCTTCTCAACGATATGACAACAGGGACACACACGAATATATCGTTGATATAATGATTTCGTTTCGTGCGATCAACCATAAAATAATTTAACGAGACGATGAGAAGAAAGAGAGAGAGAGAGAGATAGAGAGAGAGAGTGAGGGGAGAGGAACAAGTGTTGGGTGATTAAAAAATGCGTTTCGAAATGGGATAAAAAGTGATCGTATGCAAAATTGAACGATCTCAGAAAGTTTAGATTACCATTCGTGGAGGAAATATAATAATACAAGGGGGTAACAAAAAAATTACGATTAAAAGGAAAGGAGAGGAAATATATAAGAGAGAGAAAGAGAGAGAGAGAGAGAGAGAGAGAGTATACGATTGTATATGTAAAAAAGAAAAAAAGAAAAGAGAGAGAAGTTATTCGCAGCTTATATTCATTGATTTTCGAAATGTCTAGGTGATAGTAATGGGATAGGTAATTAGCGAAGTTTGGAGCCGCGAGCGCATGCCTTCGAATAAAAGCAAATAAGGGAAACAGGGAAATCGTGTATGGGATGGAGAGTACACCAAGAAGAGGAGGAAGAAGAGGAAAAGGAAGAGAGAAAGAGAGAAAGAGGGAGGGTGGGAGACCTGAAAAAAAAAAAGTCAGATACAGAGAGAAAACGAAAGAGAAGGGGGAAAGAGAGAAAGAGACATACCGTGGTGAGGGTGAAGTGAGTTGAGGGGGTTCGGGGCCGGAAAGAAAAATACAGTCGCAAATCAAACAGAAAACACATTTTCGCTCTTTTTATACCTCTTTCGCGTAAATATTTGTTCTGGAAATATACGTTCGTTTCGTTCCATTCCGTCTCTCGTCGTTCGGCCGTTCTGTTCTCACCGAATATATATTCACTCTCCCTCTCCTTCTGACCCTGTGCCACTTCCCCCTCGTATCCTCCTCTACAGCTTGGAGGCTCCCTTCCAACGAGCCAACCCTCACCCCTCTTCTATATTCTCTCTTTCTCTATCCCACTCTCTCTCTCTCTCTCTCTCTCTCTCTGTGCACCCCAACCCAACCCACCGACTTTCTTCAACCCGCCGAGCAATCAATTCCAAACTCAAATGAAATACTCCGTTGAAATACGAGACTCCCCTGTCTACTTCGTCTGCTACAACCGCCTCAAAATGGTCGCATGTGAGCGAACGTTCAGCGATCGTTTAAGAAGATCGTACCTTTCGGCATACCTTATTTTACCTCGTCATTCTCGTTAGTTTTTTCTTATTCTTATTCTTATTCTTATTCTTTAGATATGTATATAACATATATACATATATACATATATAAATATATATGTGTATGTGTGTGTATATATATAAGTATGTAAGTAGACAATTAAATCTTCAATCTCGAATCTAAATCAAATTCAAGACGATCCACGTAACGCAAGATGATGTAATTCCTACGAAGAGATGGTACAGCGGGGATCCTATCTATTAACAAGGGAGTACTACCAACTCGTTAATTAATTGGAAAACTTCGTAGAACATCCTCGGCAAACTCGTAAAGGATTCGTATTTCTCTCTCTCTCACTCACTCTCTGTATCTTGGTATGCATGTATGCATATATACATATATGTATATACGTATGAATATATGTACTTTTATATATAATATATATATATGTATATATAAAATGTTACAGCAACGTTGGTATTACGTTATTCCGCGTTGAATTCCGTACTGATTCTTTTTTCTTCTATTTTTCTTTTCTCTCTCTCTCTCTCTTTTTTCATCCCCCTCAACCCCTGTCCCACTCCTTCCTCTCCATATAAAAGAACCAATACAATTTCTACAGATATTAAACTGGCATTGCTATAGAAAAGCTGAAATAGTATTTTATCCATTTCCGTTTTGCGCCGCGCTTGCATTATATACACTTTCCCTCGGTTTAGTCTGTGCCAGCAACACAAGCTCGTGCGTGTTCGTGTTTGTTTGAAAAATACCACCGGTATACTTCAATATTTTTAACCGAAATTGAAATGACGATGAACGCGGTATTTTTATAAAGTTCCTTTGCTTGAAACCCAACCGGTGAAGAGGGGAAGAGGAGAAGGAGAGAAAAAGGAGAAGAGAGGAAAAGAGATAAATATTTCCTTTTTCTCCTGTTGACTCTTGTAATATAGGAATATATTGTGATAAAGAGATACCAAGGGACATATTAAAATGTAGTTTGCTTTATAAAATCTAACTAAATTACGCTTTGTATTCCATTAGTATTTTCTATTATTAATTCGCTTCTTCATAATAATAATAAATATATGTATTATGTTACATATTTCATATATAGACAGAGATAAAAATAATTTTATCGTTAGCACAGATATGATACACGAGATAGGTTGAAATTCAAAATTTACAATGATAACAGATATGCATATGTAGGGTGTCCCAGCTGAAGAAGACCACCTAAATATTTTCGATATTTTTAATGACATGAAAAATATTTAAGACATACTTTAATTGATTTTAATAGAGATGTATCATGGAAATGATAAGATAAGTAGAAACAGCATTAATAAACGTATTTGTTTTTTTTCTATTTATATATTGAAATTTTTCTAAATATTAAAAATCATTATGTTTCGCAAAGTTAACAATATAAATATCCTTGGATTATATTTTACGGGACTTAAAATCAGCGTAGTAACGTTAATCAAAAAATATCCGTGGTGTTTGTCTGGAGAATGCGGGTACGAGGACGTTTGAAGTTTCAAAATGATTTCCCGCAAGGAACAATCTATGTATAATGTAAGAAAAACGAAAGAATAAGGATATGAAAAATAGTAACTTTCTTTCGCGGAATATCGCGAATAGAACGACTCGGTGAAGACGTAGAAGAAAAAAGGAAGGGGAAAGAAGGGTGGGTGGTTGGTTGGTTGGTTGGTTGGGAGAACAGAGAGGGGGCTCTCCTCCCCGGTCTCATTTTAAAGTTTCAAAGGAAAAAAGCTAGAAATACTTTAACTGGAAATGAAATTTCGAAAGGGTGGAAGGAGGTGGAAACGGAGGGAGATTCCACCTCTTCTACCACCCTCCACCCCCAAACAGCCTTTTCCCTCACTTGAAAAATGTGTAATACGAGCTTATACTCAGACTTCTCCTTCCTCTCTCTCTCTCTCTTTCTCTCTCTCTCTCCTAACTTCAGTTCCTGGAATCTCACAACCCCTCCTCCTCCTCATCCTCATTCTCATCATCTTTCTCTAGCTCTCCCTCAAACTCACCCTCGCTCTTACCCTCACCACCAGCACCCATACCCACCCCCTGAACCTCATACCTCTTCAATGTACATTCGAGTTCCGCTGCTCGGATGGCTGAGCAGACATATTGAAAGCGCACGTAGACAATGGTAGGAAGCTTTTGTGTTTCTTGCTGTGCATGCCCTTACGAATATTAAACGACTTCCGTCAACCTGCCGGAAGCATTTTGGGATTTTTCAAATCGAGGTCGCGCGTGATTCGCAACGATGAGATGACTGTTACTCTCCTCCTCTTCCTCCTCCTCCTTCTCCTCTCAGAGATGAGACACAGATTCATATCAAAATATCTATTTCTCTTGTCGTAAACTCGTTCTTTTTTCTCTAACGAGGTAATTAATTGTTCTCAATAAAATAATTGACTATTGAAAAACAAAAAATACGAGATTGTTAAAAGATATCATTATTATTTATTAGCATACCTGCTTTCTGTTATTTGTATTACTTTCACTTTAACGAAATATTTTCATATTTTACGAGTTTATATACAAGACTGCAAAAATATGTATAAAGATGTTTCAGTAAAACACGTTTCTTCTTTCATCTTGGAAAGTTCATGAGATCATGTTAAGGGCAATGATAGAAATCTAGCAAAGATCCGTACATCTTCTTGTGTCCATTTATGTAAAGGATTTGTTATTTCTAATTGCCCAATAGCCTCCTCATTTCTTGATTGACATTCCAATGCTTCACTAAATTTCTTTTCCTCCGTTCCGACTAATAAGATTTCTAATTGCGGTTTTACTGACCTTAATTTCTTCATAGCATGCAAAAGATCACTTTCTAAAATGCAAATATTTACGTTATATCTGAAAACAATATAAATATCAAATAATCTGTTTAAGATTAAATAATTCGATAAAAAATGAAAAAATTATATTCTACCTTTTCATAATATCTTCGATTAATTGTTCGTCGTTTTTAGAAAGTTCGGACAATTTGAAACAAAGAATTTGTAATTTATCGTGCACGCGTAATACTATGTGAGCCAAATGAACAAAATGTATGACTATCTGTGTTTCTATATTACTATTAAAAATAATTGCTATTTTCTCAGATTGATGTTGATAAGTTTTTCTAGAATAATCAAATGATAAAATGGTAAATAAAAATATATATATAATAGTATTATAAAAATATTAATATAACTATGTTTTACATTAATTTTTCCAAGGTCTCTTCATAAATAAACGATCGTTGACATTTCTCAAGAAAGTTTTTATATTTTGTAAGACTATCAATATGTGAATTATTATCGTATTCCACCAAAATATCTGGTTCAATAAGATTGCAAAGTTGTTGTTTTGCTTTTTTCGTTTGTTCAATACTGTCACTTTCTATGGTAATAAATGCTTTGTAGTAGCTAGGAATAATTTATATATATACATATAATGTCTATTTATTTGATATAACAAAAATTATGTTAGAGAGAAACGTGTTTTACCTATTATTGCTTACAGGATAGGAACCAAATGAAACATTTGGAAATTCTTTAGAAACAAGTGTTAAGGCATCTGCAAATAATTCCTCTTTCGCATTCAAATATATTTCATCCTTTGCAAAGTACCTATTTGATGAAAATAATTCCTAAAGAAATGTGTTATAAAAAAACTTATAATAAATACTACTTATATTATATTTATAAAGAATTTTAACGAACATTACCTTGTGCAATATTCCAAAAGATTTTTCAAAGAATATTGGCGACCCAGGGAATATATACACATTTTTTAACATAATGCATGGATATCTCACGCTTTTTCTTTTCCCAAATATTAAAGATGCTTTTGTTGGTATCTAAGACAAAATCATATATATAACAAAAGTATTTAATCATAATAGTATAATAAATATACATACATAAGCCATTTTGTAATTAGGTGATGTTGGACTTATTACATCAAATTGGTTTTTTATAATTTCAACAAGTTCCGGATGATAGTGTAAGGAGTCATCAAAAGCTTTAGCAAGTCCTACACAATTACCCCAATTTTGTATTCATTAGTTTTAATATTTATTATTCGTTATTAAAGAAATACTTTCTTCAATCATTTACCCTCATATGTAACATCGTCATGAGTTGGTCCAATACCACCCGATGTAATAACATGATTATATTTTTCAGAGAACTTCTTGATTTCTTCTTTTATTTCTTCTACATCATCGCTTATAACTGATATCTTTAAAAAGAAAAACATACAAACATAATATTAAATATGACAGTAATAAGAATATAGGTTTTTGTATAATTATTTAAAATTTACTCAGTAATAATAAAAAAATGTTAAAATATACTAACTTTTTCTACCTTAACGCCACATTTATATAATAAACTACAAGCATAATGAGAATTAGTGTCCTTTACCCGTGCTTTCAGTATTTCATTTCCAATGACTAAAAATTATAAATACTGAATTGTTATTGTTTTTTAAAAAAAAATATAATAAATTTTAATTATACTCACTAATTAGGCCAGCTGATGGATGTTCATTGGAATTATGTATCCATTTTTGTAATAAATTTTGATAAAATTTAATAGAACTCCGAAGAGTATATTGACGTATATGAAACATTTTACACTTCAAATTACTTTCATCTATAGAAGTGATCACATTATATACACATAAATATAAATATGAAATCTCACTTATTTTTTACTACACATACAAAATAAAAAACAATTTAATATATAACATAACCTTTTGACATCAAGATCTAATAATAATTAATGTCATGTTTCTATATATATTAAATGCATTTGCCAAGTTGTGTCATGGTAATCTAAACGACAAAAACCTTAAATAAACGACTTTAATTATTACTATATATCTTTGATAATATTTAATAGATTATTTTCTTCTTTTTATTTACACGTGTTTCACGTGTTGATTTTATAATTCGATAATCGAAAGTATTGATTTCGATAATCTATCTCGATTGTAGGGGTAGATTCAATTAAGAATACGACACGGGGGTTGGATTATAACATAGTATAAAATAAAATAAATATTTTATATTATATATTGTGGCAACTTTCTCTTAATAATAATGACTAGTACGGTGTTAAAAAATGCAGGTATTCATTCGTCAAAACAATTATACAAGTTTCTGTTACGGGAATGTAATAAACTTCCACAAGGTGCTAACGAATTTTATAAACATTCTATTAAACAAGTAAGTCTGTGTATGTAGTAATAAAATTCTAAAGAATTTCATTGAAATGTCAATAATGCAGAATAGTTGGCCACGTGTTTATATCAACATAACCTTTCATAACTTGTTTTAAACGTTATCGGTTTGATTAACGCGTTATTTCGTTGACTATTTTATTTCTTGGATAAATATATTTTATATTTATTCAATGTTGCATCATTCTACAGAGTTTTAAACAACATACCGAAGAGTCTGATCCGGAACGTGTTAAAGTGATTATGGAAAAAGCATTCTCTGATGCTAAATGGGTTTTGCAAAAGGTATTTTTAGATAGTATTTAACATAAGTTTTAATATAAACAAGTATATAGATACATGTGTGCATATTTATATAACTTATATTATTTTTTCTTTTCTTTTATTATCCACAGTATAACAAGGAAATAGGAAAATAAAATAGACACATAAAAAAATATAAAATATTTTTTAAAATGAATTTTGAACTGGTAGTATCTGAAAGTAGTGATAATAATATTTTAAATTTTTGGAAAGCTATAGAAATTCTAATAAATAATCCCCATACTATTAATCGTAGAATTTTAATTTGCCAAAAAATACTTACAGCACAATTTAAAAGTAATCACAACTTATATTCCTATATTAAAGTAATACAATCTTTATCGATAGAGAATAATGACTGTGAGGATAATAATATTTGGATAGAAACGTTAAAAATAAATGAATATTGTAATGTAGTTAATTCCATAAATTTTCATAAAAATAACAATGAGAATATATTTTTAAATGTGAACAAATTATTATCTCGTAGTTCTCAATTTGGTACAACATTAGAATTTATATTTATTAATAAAACAGAAAATTATGTTTTGTTTCTTCAAAAATGTATTTCTGAAGATAAACTTTCATTAGGTACAAATGTAATTTATAAAATAGTATACGATAAAGAAGGTATTATTTCTATGTACGTACAAAAACTAGATGATATAAATTCTCATAAAAGTATTAATTGGCTCAAAAACACATTGTTTATACGTTTAATGAAATGGATAAAACAAGATACTTCTGTTAAAAATCGTCTTATTATCAATTCTTTATCTCTTGTGCATTCCGAAAAATATGCTAAATTATATACTGAATTGAAATTAAAATATGGTACTTCTATGGTCAAAGCATGGCCTGAAAATACTGATCCTTCAAAATTTGTTTACGAAGATATTGCTATTGCAACTTATTTAATTTTATTATGGGAAAATGAAAGAAACGATAATGGCTGTAAAAAATTACAATCATTTGTTGATCTTGGTTGCGGCAATGGTCTACTTGTATATATTTTATCAAGTGAGGGTTATCCAGGATTAGGAATTGATTTACGAGCAAGAAAACTCTGGGATCATTTTCCAAAAAGTACTCGTTTAGAAGTACGTATATAAAATGAAATTATTATTATAAAATGGATAATTATATTTGTTTACTATATAATTTTACTGATATCTATAGGTTCGAACTATTATTCCATCAACTTCATTATTTCCTGATGTAGATTGGCTTATCGGAAATCATTCTGATGAACTTACACCATGGATTCCAGTTATTGCTGCACGTAGTTCATATAATTGTAGATTCTTTTTATTACCATGTTGTGCTTATGAATTTGATGGTAGCAAATTTCAAAGACAAAATACATGTATAAGTAAATATTCAGAATATATTTCATGTATCTCAAATATGTCCAAAATATGTGGCTTTGATACTCAATTGGATAAGTTAAGAATACCATCGACAAAAAGAATTTCTTTAATTGGTTCGAAAAGAAATTATTCAAAGGAAGATTTCCTTTTACAAGAAAAACGTATTCAGGAATTAATAAATATTACGTCATTAGCAAAAATTAATGAGATTAAAAACGACGATAATGAAATGTCATTTAATTCATGGTCTGATAATTTTAAACCAAGAAATCCTATTGAAAAAGTACGAAATTGCACACAATTAAATCAAACTTTAATATCTGATATTATCAAATTAGTTACATCAAAATTATTGTCTACGTATCGTCCTATAAATCTATCAGAAAAAAATAATAAAGTTTGGAATGCAGGTGGTCAAATTGATTTAAAGGATATTATCAAATGTATACCTTTAGAAATGTTGAAACAGCTCAAAAATGAATGTGGAGGTATTCAAACATTACTAAAAAATAATGGCCACATATTTTCTATTATTCAAGGAAAAGTACAATTAAAAATATCTGGAATTAGTTCTATCAATGTTAAAAAAAAACGAAGGACTAATGCTATAAATTCAATAAAAACAAAATCTTGTTGGTTTCATGAAAATCATCCTGATGGTTGTCCAAACATTGAAATGAACTGTAATTTTAAACATTAATTTTTATTTGTTCATTAATCGCTTATACTTCAAAAGTTTTCACACATAAATGCTATATAAGTTCAATTCTATAATATGTTTTATTACAAACAGTAGTAATTTATGTACAAGTTATATTTTTACGTATCAAATAAAGATAATACAACTTATCAAAGAAAGTTTTTTGCATCTTAGTAATACCAGATAGGTTTAGCGTCATAGAACACTTAAAATAATAAGTGACTGTCAGAATTCTAATAAACCACAGAATATAAATTTATTATTTTATTGTTATCAGTGTACACGATATATACATCACAGCGAGTTTTAAAAAATTTCTCAATGCAAAGACAGAGAGATCAGTCTAATATTAATTATTTTTTTTTTCCTTTTTTTAATCTTTCATAATTAGAGCAGTGAAAAGTAATCTACCTGATTTCTCAGACAGGATTAGAGGAGTTTAAGCGTATTTAGCATTTGAAAATGTTATTCTATTTTAAAAATGATTATTTTACAAACTGAACAAAGGCAATATCATCTAAACTTAAAATTTTTGTTTCACTTATATTATTTTGTATTAATTTAGCACTTAAAACTTGTTGACTTGATTTCAACTTTTTAGCACTGACAAGATCCAATCGATGAACACGTCTTAAATGTGTTCGTAAATTCCCTCTTTGAGAAAAGGTAAAATCACAACATGGACAAGCGTGTGGTCGATCACCTGTATGGTGTTTTTGATGCATTTGTAATGTTGCCTTTTGGGCAAATGATTTGGTACATAATTCACATTTAAATGGACGTTCACCTGTGTGAATTCGTTTATGTCTCTCTACTTGGTATGGCTTCATAAATGTTTTTCCACAAATATCACATGCTCTCTGTTTTGATGAATTGCTCTTATTTGTTTGCTTCTTCATTGTCTCTTCTGTTTTAACTGGTGTAGTGTCTGTATATTCTAACTGTGTTATATTGATATCTATATTTGGCTCTATTGAAACATGACTGGTTGGAAGGGCTGCTCTTGTGGATGTTTCATTTGTAATAACAACGTGTTTAGCACCCGTATCAATATAAGATTCCTGTATAGATGTAGGATTAACAAATTCTGGTAATTTATTCTCATTCTGAATAACATTTGCATTAGAAATGGGTACTAATGGTGGTGGTACTGCTGCTACTGGTGGTGGTGGTGGTGGTGGTGGTGGTGTTTGCTGTTGTGAAGCTTCATCCGTTTGAATAGTAACAAATCCATTTGCTAATAAGAAATGCAAATTTGCTACTAATTGATTATTCTCATTTAATGATACTATCGAATTATTATTTAATATCATCGCTTCGCTATTCAAATTAATCTGATTGACCAAATTATTAGTATCAATACTAATTGTATCAAGATTTGAATAATCAACATTTGATGATGTAGATACATCATTATCAGTTGCTACTAAATGCACAACACCTTCAACTGATTTCTCTAAATCAAGACTTGCTTCAGCTACGGCAGAAACTTTCATGTGCTTTGGTTTTCGTTTTGTTGTACCTTTGTGTTGTCTCACGTGTTTTAATAAATGTACCTTTCTGTGACCAGAAGTTCGAAATCTTAGGTCACAAATCTGACATCTGAATGGTTTGGAACCTAAACAAAAATTATTGTAAAAAAAAAAATAATCTTATATTAAAAATATGTAGCTTGGCGCGGAAAGAACTTATATATGGGACAACCTAAAATATCTATATAAAATTAATTAATTATTTTTACATACCAGTATGTAATCGCATGTGAACCTTTAAACTGCCCTTTGTAGCAAATAGACTGTTGCAAACATGACAACAAAATGTTTTCTTGCCACTATGGACTTTCATATGAGAATCCAATGTACATTTCACTGCAAAACTCTTACTGCAATGTTCGCACTTGTATGGCCTTTCCCCAGTATGTGTTCGAATGTGTCTTATAAGATCACTTGGTTTGCGAAATGTTTTCGGACAGTATTTACATTTATTAATATATTGCTTTGTTTCTTTTTTCTCTACACCACCCTAAATCGTAAGTTCATCAAGTTGTTTAATTAAGTTTCGATCCATACACATATAATAAATTTTATTTTTACTTACATTTATTTGATCCATGATCTTTTTTTCTGCTACTATGTCTAAAAGAACTTTTTCTGACACTGATGAATCAGTGCCCATTTTATCATCTAAAGAAATATTTTCGTCTAAGGAAGTTTTGTCATCAAAAGAGATTTTACTATTTGAAGTAGAATCGATAGAAAGACTTGTATCAATAGAAATATTTTCTTTTTGCGAGCTGTCTGGTTCTAATGAGCTAGAATTAAGTTTATTAAAATGCATTTTATGATGAGATTTCAACTGGACCTTGCTAACAAAAACTCGTTGACAAATTGTACACTTCCATTGTCTATATTATTTAAACAAACAAAAATGTTAAATTTCAGTAGAGTTCAATTTATTATATTAATATTCTTTAATGATAATAATATTAAATAAATACTTACTCTTTACTTTTATGTAATTTTAAATGTCTGCTAAGTCCACCGCTAGTACAAAATTTAAGAAAACATATTGTACACTGGAAGCCTTTTGTTCCACGATGACTTTGTAAATGTTCCTAATGATACAAATTATAATAATTTTTTTTTTACATCGACTAGTATTAATCAATCATAATTGAAATAATATTTGATATTTTTTACCTTTAATTCTTCTGTAGTAAAGCCTTGTTCACTGCATATATGACATTGAAGTAAAGATTCACATTGAATGTTGCATCCATTAATATCTGTATAAATGATATTTGATGGGGAATGTAACTTTGAATGAGCATTTAATTGTAATGCATCTTGAAAATTATCGTTGTTTAAGTCACATCTATAAAAAAATAATTATAATTGTACAGACATACACATTTTCACATTTCCAAAAATATATAATTATTATATAAGTAATATTAAATATCTAAAATGCAACTTACTTTATATGCAAAGTATTATTTTCATGTTCGTGACATACGATATTTTCTTGATGTTTTTTATTACAATCATTTATCATCTGCATTTCAGTGCTATTTGTTAAATTTATTATTTCTATATCTGTTGTATCTGTTGTATCTGCTTTAGCTATAACTTTCGGATATCTTGGACAAGATTGTGGCAGTTTTAAGGCATCGGATCCAGTTTGTTTGGAATCCAATATCATTAATTGTTTAGGTGTTTTAATGTGATTGTCATTTGTATTACTTTCAATGGCAATAGTGCTTATTTCTTGTCTATCTTGTATAGACCTAGTTAAAATATTTGCTATATTTGCAGAATTGTCTGTATTCAGTCCAATATCTATTTCAGAATCAGGTTGTAATGTAATCTGGCTAATATCAAATGAGTCAAATTGTGATGAGAACATCGTATTAACAGATGACTCTAAGTTTTTATTATTATCATAAATAATATTCAAAACAGGTTGTTCTCTTTGTTCAAGAGTATTTGCGTTTGTATCATCTACAGGTCTTGAGAGATTGCTTCCTAAGCCAAGATTCATTCCAATATTAAATAATTGTTGATTAAAAGTTTCTTCTATTTCGCGTATACTTTCAGGTGTAAGCGATTGATCCCCTGTATAATTAGGAATTGTAATAGTGGCTGTTTCATCAGTATGTAAAGTTTGCGATGTTGTTAAATTATTAGTTTCCATTGTAGACAAATTTGTAGACAAATTTGTAGACAAACTTGGATTGATAACTGGCTGCGTTCTGTCTGTAGTTAAAAATGTTTTCTCTTTATCAGTTATATTTTGAAATTGATCAGAAAAAGCTAGTGCAAAATCAGGTGCCATTTGTGGTTGGAATGATACTTCCATTTCCTCTGAAAGTGCTATATTCTCTGGTAAAATAGTTCCCTTATCCTTATTTAATGTCTTTGGTACATCCTTTATCTGTTGTTGTTTCTTTTGTTGTTCTAACTGTCTCTGTGCAAGTTCATGCTTATGTATCTTCATATGTTTTCTACAATTAACTGAAGTTTTGAAGGTTTTATGGCAATAAGGACACATAAATGGTCTTTTGTTACTATGAGTAACTAAATGTCTCTTCATACTGCTTTGAGTAGAAAACTTAGTATTACATACAGTACAACTGTATGGTCTTGCGTCATCGTGTGTATGCAAATGTGACTTAAGAACGCTATTAGATGTAAATCTTCTATCACACTTTGTGCATTTAAAAGGACGCTCTCCAGTATGTCGGCGAAAATGCTGTTTTAAGTGACTAATTTTTCTAAACGCTGCATGACATACCCAGCATTTGTGTGTTCTTGCAACATCTGCACTGTCATAAACATGCTTTTGTTTTGATTGTACATGCGCCACGCTGATTTTATTGCCAGCATCGCTAATAACTAATGGTTCTTGTAAAACTATTTGTGGTACTAGACTTTCTGCTTCCGGTGAGAGATTGGATTTTCCTTTAGAATGACTTTTCATATGACTTTTTAAAACAGCACTAGAACTAAACGATTTATCACATACAGTGCATTTATGTGGTTTTGTATGTAATCTGTAATATATTAAAATATACTTTGTTTAATAATAATTAATGTTAATTATTATATATATATATATTAATTATATAAACCAATGTATAAAATACCTTGTATGAGTAGTAAGACTACTATGACATGCAAAAGTTTTATCGCACGAACCACAAGCATACTTCTTGGTACCAGTGTGAGTACGTTCGTGTGCAATCATCGTTGATTTTAATGCAAATGAGCGAACACAATAAGAACACTAAAATATACATTAAATATAAGACATATTAATAATATTATTTTTATACAACGTGTAAAATTGTAACATTTTAAAACCTACCTTAAATGGTTTTTCTTGAGTATGTACTCTTAAATGACGTATTAAATCTGATGGTTTTTTAAATTCTTTGTGACAGAAAGAGCATGCATACCATCGTATATTTCCTATACATCGCTGCTTTATTGTTAAATATTTTCTGAAGCAACAATTATATATATATATAATTATACAAAATATTACAGATAAAAATATAATAATACGTAAAAGCAAATAAAAACGTTATAAAAAATTATACCTCATTGTACCGTCTGGTGCTCTATCCAATAACGTAACGTATGTTGTTTTTGCTTCTGCTTTTCTCGAATCTATTGTTTCTAAAATGAGTGATAAACAAAATATATATATATGCATATACATATAAAAATATATAATAAAATTCTTGATGTCAAAGGGTTA
>NW_014569587.1:23458-97842 GCF_001313835.1 Polistes canadensis
AAAAAAAAAAAAAAAAAAAAAAAAAAGAAAAACTTACCTTGTAATGTTCACGAATATGAAGTCTATATAAAGCTGACTGCATGAATTGCTTATTGCAAATCTTACACTTTCTTACTTCCTCCGTCAATGATTTTTCTCCATGTAATTTCAAGTGTGCATCCAATTGAGCCTTAAAAAAAAATATAAATATATATATAAAAGAATAAAGTAAAATAAATAAGATCTCGCTATATTAAAAATTTGTTAACGTGAGATAATATATACATTATACAATGATTCGTTAAATAATTGAAACCTTCTCTCTCTTGGATTGATAAATATAATTTAATAAGATCCAATATATATATATATATTTATCTATAAACACAAAAAACGATGTACCTTATAATACTGTGCACCGATTCCAAGAGCGAGATGAAAGACACGAGTGCAGATCAGTAGGAGAGCAAAATTGATGCAGTCCACGGCGAACGACATTATGAAGAAGATATACTTCTCCAGAATAAAACATATATGTGTATGCGTGTATATATATATATAAAAAACGAGAGAGTATAAATTTGAATAAATGATTCTCTCGTTTATAGATTCGCGATGTGATTATAAAAATTTATAATAGTCCAATTGTAAGGACATGATAATCACTTGTGGCAGTATAATATATTGTGCGTGTGTATGCTGCATGCAATAAACGTATAAATATATATAATAATCCATATAAATAATTATATTTTAAACAACTATGAACACAATCAATAATTAAATATGCAATTAATTATATTAATTAATTATTGCATTTTCATTTGTTCACAAAGTATATAGTCTCTCAATTTCCCCTCCTATTATTTTTTTTCTTTTATCTCGTAATAAAAGATAAATGAAACACAAAATAACAATGAACACCTTGATGAACACAAAACGTATTAAATAGAAAATAGTCTTCTTCGGAGATCATCGGATCCTCGATGATAGGGGAGTTGGCTTTGCGGTATAAAAAAACGATGAACATCAGAGTTATTACCGCCTCCGCGTTAACTTCAAAGTTCACTCTCTCTCTCTCTCTCTCTCTCTCTATTAGATTACGATTCCAATCCTCGAATAATAAAATCTTTCTTTCTACTTCTTTTAATTCTTATACAGTTCTCGTTTCGCACCTCCTGCTGCTGTGGCTGCTGCTTCTTCTTCTGCTGTTCCTGTTGCTGCATCCTTAAAGGAGGACGTTGCACTTCTTGCAAGTTGTAGCCCATTCGTGGGTTCGTTTCAATGTGCGAAACACCGGTAATCTTTCTTTCTTCTTCTCCTCCTTTTTTTTTTCTTTTTTTTTTTATTAATCCTTCCTCTATCTCCTTACTTTTTCAAACACTTAAATTTAATCAAACAAATCATTCAAAATATCGCGATTCTTTTCTTATAGGATAATTTTATACCCAAAAAAAAATATGATTTAAAAAAAGTAAAAAAAAAACGAAGTAAAGAACGAAACATGTGTGGTAAGTATCGTTCGAGGTTGCTGCTGAAAACTGTTCTCTAACACAGCATCGTTGGAAAGCCAGAAAGACGGAAGTTAAGTTTACGAAATTGGTTTATGTTCGTCGTAATCGATATACTCGTCTCGTTTCTCTACAAATTTCTAAATTTGAATCGCGGTATCGTGGGCTAGATTTTAACAAGAAAGACAAATCTTTCTCCTTTTATCTTTCTTTCTATCTTTCTTTCTCTCTTTTTCTCTCTCTCTCTCTCTCTCTCTCCTTCCTTTTCTTCTAATTTTACTTTTATTTCATTTCCTTACCTTAGATCTTTCGGATTTTAATCGAAGAATTTTTAACATTAAAAATACATACTCTATAATTACATTAGTAAAATGAAGAAAAAAAAAAGATACAACTTATGCGTATATAATTTTTTTTCATTTTACATTATAAAAATGTTGAATAATAATAATAATAATCAATGATCTTTCCCCCCCCCCCATCTTTCGAATACGAAAAAATTGTTTCGATGTGATAAAATAAAGAGGCACTTTTCTCTTCCTTTTTTTTTTTGTTCTGTTTATCCCAATATAACGAAATGAATTAAAAAAAAAAAAAAAAAAAAACGAGACACACAAACAAAATAGAACTTTTTCTCGTCGACTAATTCATCGTGAAAGAAGAGATAAACGCCGTATCTTTATCGCGTTCACGGACGTGTAGCGAGGAAGTAGTATCCGATAGATCGCCCACCCTTTTTTCACGAAGACAAGACTGCTGATAAACGCATCATCATCATCATTTTCAAATCTTTTTATTATATTATATGCCTTTGAAGTAAGAGCGAGACACAAAATTTTCAAGAGGAATTAAACAGAGCAATGGCGAATTCGTGACCCCGTAGAGATCACTTTTTACGAAAGAGAAATAAATGTGATCCGTAAATTTGTTTTATCAATTTTCTTTCCTTTTTTTTTTCTTGTCTTTTTTTAAATTACACATTTAAAAGAGAGAGAAACAAAATGAACTATATTAAATATTTTAATAGAAAATTATCATTTATCTATATATTAAAAAAATATATATATATCATATACAATAATAATAATTAAAACCTCAAGGTACTCTTTTGTAACATTATTTAAAAAAAAAAAATTAATTATCAACACAAAAGCAACCGGGAAATTTCGCGCTAATTTTAAACAATATTTTTATTTTACTGTGTGTGCGTGTATATAATTTAATATAGATAACATTTGTTATCTCTTTTTTGTTAAATATTTTGATAAATTACTGATTGTTGAAATGTGTTTAATCTACGATTAGGGTGGGGAGGAGGAGATTAAAAAAAATATGTTTGATTTAATTCTGACGCATGACCGACAAAAAAATTCGCCATCGCTGTTCTAAAGAAAATGTACGTAACACAGTAATACGGTTATTTAACTGGAAGAACTATGATAAAATGACGGAATCAAGATCGCCTTCTCTTGATTCCGGTAGCCAAAACGAGGACAAAGTGGACGCAAATTATAGTCATGGATAATTGTCGTGTCAAGTGTCAAACTGCCTCGTTTCGCCTATGCAAACGTTTACCGGGAACAATATATTAAATCTTCTCTCATTCTTATCAACTGAGATTTTTTTTAATACCATTTTTTACTACTACCTTCATTTTTTTTCGCCTTATCATATCCTTTTCGTATTTTTTTCCTATTTTTCCCCCCCCCTTTACGATTGAATCGATGATTAATACAAAAAAAAGATATATGATTTAACTCGAAAATTAAAATAACAATTATATTTATTCCACGATTCGTGAATATATATAGAAATGATCTAATTATTACGAATTACGCGATATAAAATAATTGTTTGAATTTTGTTAACTTTATTATAGAGATCTTCAATTATTCTCGATTTGAATGTGAAAAGCTCGAAGAAAAAAAATTAACAGAATCTATAAACCTAAAAATTAGATCGCGACATACGTCTTATTGACATAATATAAATCTCTCGTATTTCCTTATTTGGTAGATTATTATACAGTTATAAAAATAATAAAAATAAAAATGCGCGTGTATGTATGTAAAGAAGTGTGTTATATTTCAAGTTACAACGCAACCATTCGCAAATTATTATCCTTGGGGGGTTTCACTTCGGCTTGTAATGCGCGTATTCGAATCTCGTGTTCTTCTTTTATATATATATATATACATATATTTTCTTTTTTTCCATTCACTCTTAATTCCAAAACTTTCGCTCATTTTTCATACACCCGACAGCCGCGTCGTCGTCGTCGTCGTTTCGATTAAATAAAAAAAAAAAGAAATAAAATAATTAATGTAAAGAAAAAAAAAAATAATATGACCGACAATGATTTTAATCGTTGTTAATAAATGAACGTTTTATTTAATCGTATAAACCATAATTAATTCTACTATCGTGAAATAGATATTGCACGGAAGTAATAAAATAATGCGCCATCGCGAAACCCCCGTCCCTAGAAATTATTCAAATTACCTATACACTTCTCTATTGGCTATTACCTATTACCTATGTACATTGAGTTACCATCAATAAAGGTAACTTGAGATCGTCAATCTAAAATAACGATAACGAAAGTTATACGATCCTTTGTTTGCCCTGTCTAATGTTAAAAAACGGAATACGT
Source organism: Polistes canadensis (assembly GCF_001313835.1). NCBI lineage: Eukaryota > Metazoa > Arthropoda > Insecta > Hymenoptera > Vespidae > Polistes > Polistes canadensis. The sequence continues at coordinate 27,602 of NW_014569587.1, forward strand.
TGCAAATAACAAAGTGTTCCAATAAACAGGAAGTTGATTTCTCGTGAAAGAAATAAATCGAAAATATAAAATATAGTCTCTACCCCCCTCTCAAAAAAAAAAGCTCCGTTTCGGATAAGAACAACTTTGACAATATTCAATTTAAAATATTTCTTTTTATATAGGAATTTCGTTAAATCAAAAGTCTATTCAATTTGAATAAATAAATAATTATATAAGAATGTATTAAACAAAAAAAAAAGAAAAAAGGTACGTAATAATTTAGTTAAAAACTATCAGAGAAACTTCGTTAACTCGTCATTGTCTTTGCGATCATAATATGGTTGACATCATTCCAGTCATAGAACGATGCAATAACTGTATGATTTAACTTACGAACCAAATGATTTACGTCATCGTTTTATTATAAAATAAATACAATTTTCAAATGTGTGTTTTCCTTATATCTATCGCATATTATTCCGATAAATGTATTATTCGTTGAGAGAAGAAAGGAGGAAAGAAGAAGAGTTAAGAAACCTAAAAAGAGGACTTTGAAAAACAGTCCTTCTTTACAGGTCGCTGGACTTTCTTCAAGAGAACTTCGTTTATATTACGTCAGCGAATATTTGGCACGAGAGGAGTCTTTCCTTATTCCTCTTTGTCGTTCTTTCTTCTTCATTTTTTTTTTCTTTTTCTCTCTCTCTCTTTCTCTCTGTCCTTTCCTTTTTTTTTTTTTTTTATTTGCAAGGATTGAAGAGACGAAGGACCAAAACCAGTTCTCGGTTTTAACCTCCGTTATCAAATCGGTATATCAAGCGGGGTACGGATTAACAAATAAAATTAAAAAAAAAAATAATAAAAAGAAGAAAAAAAAGAAGTAAGAGAAACGAGAGACGAAAAGAAAAGAAATTTGCGAGTAATGTTGACGATTATATAGGGGGCCACATTTTAAATAAATTCGCGTGGGCTTTATATAATATTATTTTGATGAAAATAATATAAAAAAAAAAATAAATACTGAGAGAAACGCATATCTTAAATTAAAAAATTAAAGTAAAGTAAAAGCCGAACGAATTTTTGTTCAATTTCCTTAAATGCAACATATCAACGACGCGTGTCCTATTTTTCTTGTTAAATACAAAAATAATAATGATAAAAAGAAAACACCATTACACGATAAGGTGAAAGAAGAGACCAAAAAATACAAGAGAAAGAGAAAGAGAGAAAGTGAAAAAAAATGGTCAACATCGAGAAAAAAGATCAGTCGACTCGATCTTCCACTCTTCTCTCTCTCTCTCTCTCTCTCTCTATCTATCTATCTATCTTTCTCTTTTTCTCTTCTTAGCATCCACCACGTGCGCGCGCGTGCACGAGAGCTTTTATCGCGTCTCTCTTCCTCTCTTGGTATATATTTATTCGTAAGCACGTTTCACGCACACATTTTTCTTCTTGGTACCAACGACCCCTGGTCTTCTCTTCCGAGAAACGATAGTCATGAATATAAAAAAAAAAAAAAAAAAATAAAAAAAAGGAGAACGATCCTCGTGAGAATGACCTAAAGTCGCGGAACGCGATATTATAAAAAAAAAAAAAAATAAAAATTTCAAATGACGAGAAAGAGAGATGATGATATAGATTATAAAAAAAAATAAATAAGAAATTTGTTTAAAAAGAACAACTTTTTCGAGAGGTATACACACGTGTGGCCTTTATGAGAAAAAAGGGGGCTGCAAAGATAATGTTTCTTCGTATTTATAGTGTTTACCAAAGCTTTTAAGAATTTTCAAGAGTCTCTCGACTAAGTTAAAAGAAAATGATCTTACGATCAACTTATATACAGATTATTAACACATATAAAACACAACATAATGTTAGTGTCTTTTTTTTAACATGAAAAACGCACCACTTTAATTACACTACATGGTATGGCATTGGTAACAAGATATCTTTTTAATTAAGATTAATATTCGTAAACAACATAGTTAACAAAAAAGAGAAAAAAGAAACAAAACCTTAATCAATTAATGAATCAATAAATAAATCCGATTATCGAAAAGAAAGAATTATGAACGGGGAAAAGTGAGATAAATAAAAAAAAAATAAAATTTAAAAGAAAAAAAGATAGAAAAAAATTGTTGAAATCTTGATCGATTTAAAACACGTGCACGTTCCACGAGATCCAGATTCTGACTAACTGACTGACTGCCAGAGCACAACTATCGCTTCATCGTCGTCATCGTTGCCACAGTCTCGTTCTCTCTTCCACGATTCCAATTAATTTTTTTTTCTCATTCCCCTCCTTTTGTACTAATAGATACATCAAAGTAGAATACTTTTGTTAATACGTTAATACGATCTCCATAAATTATATCATTCTTAACTTTATTGATGTTACATTACTATATCTATATTATCTAAAAATATGTAACTATACTATTCTCTCTTTAACAAGACAGATGGGTGAATCGATTTTAAAGGTTTATAACTTATGCTTCGATGCACTCTATGACACCGGGTGCATGAATATTTGCGTATTGAATCGATCAACCGTAAAATATAAACCGATAAATAAATAAGTTCTATTTGTTTATTCAACCGGTAATAATCGTTGGATTTAAAATAAGAAAGTCAATAACTTCTATGTTACTTTATCTTCCTTTCTTTCTATGGTTTTCTTCTATTTTTATCAAGACACGCGATAGTAAAGAAAATAAAAGTTGCATTTTTATGTATATTCCTCCTTCTCTCTATATATTTCTATAATGTCAAGCATATCTTCTCTTCATTCTTGGATCTTGGTGGCTTTGTTAATCTTTTACTGGACTGTTGGTGAGATAAGAAAAGTGTCATATAAGTTCCCTTCGAAAAACGCTAAATATGCAGATGCTCGTCGCATATGCATGCATAAGTGTAAGCTAATATTCTAACACTTTAGAATTTACGATACACGCAAGAGCTACAAAAGAGAAAGAGGAGGGATCTATGAGATCATACGATTCAGTTGCATAACACATGTGTGTCCACGTTATATACCGCCCGCCGCCCACTTGCAACACTTTTACGGTCCATATCCCTATCACGGTCGCATGTGCTATAAAGACGCGGCAAATGCACATACAAGTTCATCCTTGAATCAATGGCAATTGACGACATTCGTTTATCGATCTTAATAACGGATAGAACGTCGATCGTGAAATGTTATTCAAATATTATAAAGATGATTTAACATGAAATGATGTTTTTGCAATTATTAATTTTACATTTTTTTTCCTCTTTCATCCATAAAAGTATTACGATTCTTTTTTTCTAGATCAAATTCTTACCTTTTCTTTTGCCTTTTCTTTTTTTGGAATACGAGTTTGTTTTTGATACTATTTCTTTATATTTCCTTAGCTACAATTTAATTTTAGTTGAATGAGGAGATAAGAACACAAGGGTCAAGGGGTTGACCTTACCTAAACTGAATAAAAGTAGCTTTAAAGTCGCGTTGATATGTCGAAAGATTTTGTTTGTGACGCATTCACGTTTATCGTATCCAGGAGAACAGAAAAATATACTATAAAATTATAGTACGATCCCTCGCGATTTGAACATTTTTAAATACTAATTATATAATAGTATATGCGGTTTTTTCTTCTTTTCTTTCGTTATAATTAATAAATAACTAAATGCTTACTTTCGTTGGAAAGGCATCTTCGCATTCCGTACAAAAAAGATTTTCTTCTTTCACATGCAACGACATATGAGATTTTAAACTGGCCATCCTAGCAAATTTCCTACCACATTCGGGACATTTTGGTTCTCCAGTATTATGTGTTGCCATGTGAAGCGTGAAATTTGTCTGTAATGATATTATACGAAATTACTAGACTGTAGCTAAATGTAGACTGTATCTAATAAAAATTGTATGTTTGTGTATGAAATGAAAATCAAATGTGTAATCTATTAATAAATTTTCTTCTGTATTCATAATAAATTACCGGAATATTAAAGGATGCAGAACACTTCGGACAACGATGTGGTTTTTCCTCTGCATGCTGATCCATATGTTTCCGATATAGAGATTGTTTATCAAATTCTTGCCCACAGACATTGCATTTCATATCATCTGCATTCTACTTACAGAAACATGTATAGTTTCAATTCAGTTGATTTTATATTATATCAATACTAATAAATTTAAGATAACATACATAAGATGAAATGATTTCATTTTTTCTTGGCCTACCAGGATTGCGTTTAGTATTATTTTTTTGAATGGTAGGTTGATTTGTATTTAACTCGGAAGAAAAGTTTTGTTCTTTATTATTTACTGCTAAATCCGTTGACAGAGGAACTATGGATCCTGCGCAACTTGGTACATCTTCCATAACAGCAGGAACTGTTTCTAATGTTTGTATCGGTAATATAGCACCTTGTTGAATCCCAGTAAAACCTTCGATACTTATTTGAAAAACAGGCTACAACAAAATATAAAAATATTTATATTATAATTATATTTACAATTAAATTGCAAGTGGTAATAGAATATTAATTGAACATACAGGATGCACAATCATATTTCCATCTATGGTTTTAACTAATGACGGTGAAATAATATTATTCTGCTGCATAAATGCTACAGGTGTTGACATAATTGCTAAAACACCATCTTCATGTTCTGTAATAATTAAATTCCTATTTAACATCGATTAAGAAATAATATATACATATATATTTTTTGTAAATGTTTATTAAAATCTAATTAATCAATAAGAAATAATAGGATCCTCTTATTAATATAAATATAAATTTCTACCTGCTACTGCTAAAAGAGTTCGACCATCTTCAGCGGTTATAAATCCTAATGGTAATGCATCGCCAGTCGATGATTCAGAAACTACAATTTGTTCTGTCAACATTTTGCTATTTATAAATAGACAAATATTAAAGTAAAAAATGTTTATCTATCTACATATCATGAGATACTACATTGGATTATGTGTATTGAGTCTATTCATTACTAATGAACTAATGAATAAGAAAGTGCATTGAACCTCTTTAATATTTCACTTGTTGAGTTTTTATCATTACTCATTTATTTCACCACTACTTTAATTATAATATCGTTATTAAATTTTTCTTTCTTTTTCGAGAAACAAATTAACCTCTAAATGAACGCTGAGATAATAATGAAATAGATCGCCATGATATACGCAAAAAAAGTCTACGTAACTATAATGAGCAAAACAAAAGAGTTCGGACTATACTATAATTATTTATCAAGCCAAACACTTGCAATGAATAACAATATTACTGTCACAAACTTTATTTGACAGAGCACAGAATTTTTAAAGCAACCGCATATGAATATACTACAATACGTTATTTGATAATATGGCGGCACATATAATTAGTTCAAAGTAGGAAAAAGTTTCATTTTTATTTTTCCTCTGTTTTTCTCTCTCTCAATCCTATATCTATTATTAATAAAATCCACCTTTATCCAAATAAATTATACATAAATTTTTTTTTATAATAATATAATAATATAAATATGAATATTAATTAAAAAGTATTTTTTACAATATGGTTTCGTCACGTACTTATACAAGTAGGGACATTTCTTAAAAAAGAAACTCTTTGCTTAGATGTTTATTTAAAATAGAGGAAAATTTTCCATTGTTAAACATATTAAATAAGAAAATGTTCGTACATTTTAACACGTCATAATCAATATGATCAAATTTTTTAAAAACCATAAGTACATAAAGGTATATCATAACGTTGGAGTTTCTTTTAAGTATGCATAAATCTATAAAAGTCACATTAATTCTAATTTTTTAAAAATCGTTAAAATAAAACGGCATATACTGATTGTTTACAATCTAGTTTGGCATTGTGCTTAAGTGCGTAAGTACATACATTGCAAAAATAAAATTGTAAATGGACATTCTAACTGCAATCTTATATATGCATATATGTATTCACATATAGGCATAAGAAATAAGTACACTTTTCTTCTGAAGAAAACTTCAGCAGTATATACATATATACAAAAATATTCATTCCCTAATCCTGCATAAATTTTTAAGTTTCATAATACAGTTTTGTAATCCCTGTTACTTATTAGATTCGTTGTAAGACGCTCTTCCTGCTAGTTCTAAAAGATAACGGTCAGGATGATCTAACCAATCGCTTGCACTTAATTTAACAATTCTTTGTCTTTCTGCCTCTTTTACTTGCCACTTTTTAATATCCAATTGGCGTTCTCTGAAAAATGTATTCTATTTAATACATTACATTCTGACTTTGTAAAATAATTTAATATAATATTATTACCTCAACTTCTCATCTCCACACCCCCAGACTTCTAGAGTATTAATAGGATATGGTGCACCTGCGATACTGATTGAATGGAATGATTCATCAATACTTATATATGGTGTACGTGGATTACTTCCAAATCGTAAACCATGAGGATAACCCCTAATTCCCGTATTTAAGTATAATACTTTGGGTCCTTTTTCTATTACTCTATAAGTTGGACTTAATTGAATTCCCATTGAATCTTCATCACCCCAATAAAGATGACTTTCACGCCATTCAACTGCTGAGCATATGCAGTATATGAAATATTCACCATCCTTTTTTGGATCAGCAGCTTTTACAAGTAACAATGTTGGACCTCTGTAGCCTAGTACATGATGAAGAAAGCGATTAGCGCCTGCTCCATGCTCTGAACTATTATATAATAAAGTCCAGTGTTTAGGACATATATTGCCTGTAGTTTTGGCTATAATGGCGTGTGTAATATCCTTGGGTGTATTATTTGCCTAAATAACAAGGCTACGATGAAACGCCAATAGAATTTGTATTTATTATTAAAGAAAAACTTAATTTAGAAGTATGTATGCCATATGTTTCTCTCTAAATAAAATAATTCCTATTATGAATATATATGTACACATTATACATATACGTACACACACATACATATAGAAATATATACATGATTGATAAATCACAATAAATTGAAATTACCTGAAGATAGCATTGCGGTAAGGTGGTTGATAATAACCAAACATAGCTCACAGGCAATAATGACTGAGGTTGTTCAAACCAGTCAGCACATTCCAATACGGGTGTTGGAATTTCTAAATGTGGTTGCGGTTGTTCTTTTGATAACAGTGCTTTACCATTTCTATAAGCTGTCGTTAACACATGAACTACATAACAATGTAGCCCATGTACAATACGTGGACAATGATGCCACATCCAATTATTAACATAACTCACAGACAAACTATCCTTACCATGAAACTGAAATAACCAAAAACATTCATTTATATATATATCTTAGTTTAGATAATGAAATAAAATAATAAGTAGTACATCTTACTTACACATGAAACGACAACAGCATTGACAACACGATGTATATAAATACATGTTGCAGTTCCAGTACTATCCATTGCCAGTTGATAACAATTCATAAGTAAAGATCTAAGTAGATCAGGGCATATATCTTTACTTTTTATATTAGAATAAATTATTATATAATTTTCTAATATAGTTTGATCGCTCATAATAGATAAAAACTTTTCTGCTTGTTGTTTGAAAATAGAAACTGTCAAATGTGGCGTAGTTGCTTCAGCAGAGTGATGCAAATAAGTAAATAAATTTTTAGCTAATGTAGGATAATTGGGAAATAAGTACTTCTCAAATATGCCCATCGTAACTCCATGTACATGTTCTTCTTCATATGTAAGATGCGATAAAATCTGGAGAAAAATTTTAAGGTTATGTTTTAAGTAACAATTCATAATTTTACATGATAAATAAACATAAAATATATAATGAATTACATAGATTAATATCATTAATTAAATATAGAAATTGATAACAAATACCTTAAAGGATTAAAATTAAAAATTTGTATAGCTATAATTCTTGGTAATAAGAAAACATAAAATACACATCTTTTACTACATGGAGAAGAAGAAACAAATTTTTTAATCATCTAATTAATTACCTTAGCTAGATTATCAATTGGTAAAAATGGTGTAGAATTATGTTCGATGTCATTACCAGAGGAACTTCGTGAAACCGCGTTTGTATTTTGCGTATTGCCATTATTTGTAACTGTATCAGTCTTTTTATGAGAATTGCTTATATTACGTGACGCGTGATTACCCATTTTTATATTGAACTTTTTAAATATTTTTTTTTTATTTCGTTATTTTTTATCTTTAATACATATCATTCCAACATTAGCAAAACCTAGACCTATATCAACGTTGTGCGTTATCGTACGAATTTCACATATGCCTGCATTCAACATCACACAATTTCAACTTTGCTTTCACCTCTTATAAGCAAAATCTCATAGACTTTCCTTGCTTGTGAATCAAGCATTAATTTATATCATATATATATATATATATATTTATATACACACATATTTACTTAATATACAAATGTGATATATATTTGTATATACAGGTATATATTACTGCAGATGCAGCTATGTATGTCAAAGCAAAATGAAATATCGGAACTTAACATTGGTACATATTAATTAGATATATGTGTAGTAATGAATGTGGCGACACGGCTACCGTGTCGAGATACAGAACTAATTGTTTTTTTCAAAGTTTAATTTAAAAAATACAAATATATTAAAAATATTCATGATTTTTTGACAATAAAATAGTTATTTAAAAGTAATGTATGATCATTAAAAGAATTTATAAGGATCCTATATAATTTATTTTTACTTTTTATACAAAATTTATAGAAATATTGAAAAAAAAAATATATGAACAAATATTATTTCTATCTAATTCTTTTAATGCTATCAAATACATAAATAATGATCCGTACCATTAAAGGTATTTATTTCTCTTGGCTTTTTGGTGCTGCGTTTTGTAATTTCTATTGTATTTAAATGTTTTTTGTAATTGGTCCTTGGTAATTCTTCCTCATCGTCTGTAATGGAAATGTTGTTATCATATTTATTATCAAAATTACTCTTTTTTCTTCTATGGGATGTTTTATTACGATTCATATTGTTTACTTCTGACGTCTCATCTTCAATAATGCTGATATTGTCATCATTATAAACTTTACCAAGATTTTTTTCGTACGTTACAAATCCCTGAGGACAAGATGTTGTTTTTGATCGTTTAATATCTTTCTGCTGTTCTAATGAATTACATTTAATTGCTTTATCGCCTTTTTTTATTCTGTCATCAAGCACAGAATATTTAATATTATCTTCAATATTAATATCATTGAAATTAAAATGATTTGCTGATCTATCTTTTGTTTTCGTTTTTTTTTGTGATTTAATACTATCCTTAGAAGTGGAATTCATTATTGCTTTTCTTTTTCTCTCCTTATCCTGTTGTAATAATGCTCTTCTGTTTTCTAATACTTTTTCAAATTCAATTTTAGGAGTACCATAAACTTGACTTTCAAAATCTTCCGAATCTTTTATATTCATTCGTTGTAAACTGTTTCGTGACTGTTCTTGTAAAATTGTGTTTGGGCTCGCATGCATATTTACTATGTTGTGATTATTGTGATCAACACTTTTTTTTATTGTAGATGTATTTTGATGTTCTGGCACATAAGACCTCCTTAATGTTTCTTTACTATGTAAGTGACTGCCATACAATTTAGAATCATCATAAGCCCTTTGTTCTTTATTTGCATCGTTTGACTCTATTTTATAAGAGAAAACATCTTCAAGACAATTAAACATTTGTAAAATTTTTACAATGTATTCGTTAGGACAATTTTTATGTTGTAAATTATTGACAATGATATTGATTTTATCTTCCTTTATAATGTCTAATAATGAACGCTGATTTCGAACATTTAAACACTGAGTAATATTTGCAACATTATTATGCTCCTGTCGATTTTCCTTATTAAAAATTTTACTATCGTGAACTTTCTTTGTCGAATTAGGAATTGGTATATTTGTTAAATTTGGCACAGAAGTTTCAAGATTAGATAAATTATTATCAATGTTGATTTTGGTAGTATGATCCGTATCATTAATACATATTTTATTGGGAGATTTAAAATATTTGTCTTCGTCTATATGTATGGATTGCATTGTCACTTCGCTATTTAAATCATCATCACTGTCTGTAATTTTTGTTGGCCAATGAAAATTAACTTGATCGTTATTAAATACAAATGATTGCCATAATAAATATACATTTTCCCAATCGTCTGGGAAGCCATTATAAAATTTGCCTCTCACATATTTTGGTAGTTCTAAATCAAAATTTAAGAACAGTAATATTTGTTAATAATATTATAAAACGATTAATTAAGTTTTATGTAGAAGTTTGAATTCTTACCATTTTCCTTATCCACGATATTTCCTTCAAGATGATATACGAATAAACAAATAGACTGTATACTTCTAGCTGTTAATCTCCTAATTATAGGTTTACTGCACGCAATTTCTCCGCTAAAGAAATTAATATGAAATAATAGTAACGAACATTACTATGAATTTAGTCTTTAAAATTTACCTTTCTAATCGTCCCTTGATAACTAGTTTATAATCTTGGTTTAATATAACTTTCCAATTATAAAAACGCATAAATGATTTTTCATTTATTGGACCATTTATAGAATTTCTTTTAGATTGACCAAGATATTTATAAGTATTTAACGGTGTAGCATCATTTTTATCGAAGCAGTTATTTCGTTGAGGAGATTTTTTAGCACTTGAAAATGCAATTGTCGGTTCATAAGAAATATATTTGTTCATTTTCGTTACCATTACTTTTTGTCCATTGTTGTTGAAGCAGTTATCTTGTTCTGGAGATTTTTTATCACCCGAAGATGCAATTCTCGATTTATAAGATGTACATTTTTTGTTTTTTTCCATTATTCTTCGTTTGTCGTCTTCTGTTGTCATTATTCTTTGTTCATTGTTGTCAAAAAATGTATTTTTATCTTCTATCCTTGTAGACTCCGAAAACATAGAAAAACTCCAATTATATGCATTCGAATTATTCTTGGATGTATCAGCATTACTTGAATCTCCACTTCTCTTCAGCATAGACAGTTTTAAGGAACGCTCTAATCTTTTACAACGTTCATCTTTTTTAAATTTAGCAAAATTCATCTATAAATGATAAAAAAATTTTTACACTTTCAAACAAATATAACATCTTAAGTATAACAAGAAGTAATGCATACAAGTATAAACGTAGGCAAGGAAACCGTTAAAATTTGAAACTAACCTCCACTTCTGCCATTACATATATCTGAAACATCAAAACAAAGCTTTTCTAATCTATCTTAGAAAAAATATTTATAATATAGTAAATGTTATTTTAACTGCTTAGCATTTTTAATATGATTGTAGATAACTAATTTGCCAAGTTTAAAATAAACCGTGCGTATTTACAAAGAAATAAAATAGCACTTTAAATCTAACATTATACGTGATTATGATGGCATTTAATGTGGTATAAACGACCAACGAAAAATCAGCTTTAATTATCCAATCAATTTTGACATATAGATATATATATTGTTATTATATATATTTTGTTTTATTTTCTAGCATATTATTTAAAAAATTCCACTCTTATTTTATTATTATTTTTAATATAATGACAAGCATTAAATAAATAAACTAAGTTAAGTAAGTTAACTTCGTAATTAGTCAATGAACGATTAAACGCGGCATTAATAAATAAATAGTATATGAATATCAAATTTTATATAAAATCGCGCGGTATATCGTGAATTTAATGATTATTTGAAACTTTATATTCACTTCGATTATTCGCGCTTAAAGCAGCCATATTGAATCGAAAAGCATGCGCAACTGTCGTCTTCGTCAGCGCGTGAAATTTGGGGGGTGGGGAGAATTCTTTCCCAAAAGCGTGCATTGCCTGTCATCCGGATTATAATTCGTTGGTAAAGTACAATTTGTATTAACTAATTTATATTATTGATTAGTTAGATTAAATTTTTTCTTTTTAAATGACAATAAGACAATTTTGACAAGTGATATGTTTTGCAATTACATTGTTGCAATTATTATATGTGCAAAACAATTAGAGAATATAATTTAAAGCTAAATATATATTTATTTAAATATACGAGTTAAAAAAGTTTAAAAGAAAATAATATTACCCGGGGGTGGCTTTTCGCGTGAGTAGGGTGCGCATTTCCAAATAAGGTGTTCTGAAACGACCGATTCGTTTGTGTTAAATGGCGCTACTAGGACGTGGACGCCTAATGAATTACAATGTGGTGAATTAGAATAATGGCGGGAGTATTCAAATGTTCAGCCTTCTACCGTAGATATGTTTTACATTGTTTACCTATGTATAGTATAGAAAAGAAGAAGATAAAAAAGAAGAAAGGAAGGACGTATAAATAGTATATTTTTATACTGTTCACTTAGATTCTAATGAAAATTATTCCTCTTATTCAGTGAATCATACCGGTGACGCATCACCTGCCATACCCGTATGACTGTTACCGTATCAAGTAACTGTTTTTATCATGAAGTTACAGTGATATCGTAAAGATCAAAGACTACTTGAGAGTAATAAAATAGTAGTACGTATATAAACTCTTTTTTTGTATTCATTAAAGTGAAGCAGAGTGGAAGATTTGTGTATTTCTTTACATACGAAAGCGTGCGCGCATTCACAAATACATTTCCATCTTATGAAAAAAGTACTGAGTTATGCTATTTGAATATTGTAAATTACTTAAATATACCATGTTACCTTGCTTCAATCTCACTCAATTTACAATCACGATAAGATCGCGCATTAATTCTCTGTTTATTTAACTATAATATATTGTTGTTACATTAACATATGTACATATATATATATATATAATAGATATATAGGTACGTGACTGTAGCGTTTCTCATTATGAATCATGTTCTTATAAAAGCAACGGAGAGAGTTTATTTCTGTAGTCGCCAATTTCGGTTAGAATGAAATCTATTTTCTGATGCATCAAGCTCAGGATGCAGAGAAAGATAGAAAGGGAAAGAGTGAAAGAAAAGTTTCCTCTTATATTTGTAATAATTGGCAACCCTGGCATACACTTCATTTGCACATATTAACTCGTAGAAAGAGAGACCGGGATACAAAATCACGGTTTGGAAATATTCTTATTTCAGTCGCGCTCGTTTCGACGTCAAGGGTGGGGAATCTATTTATAAATTGGGGGATGTTCCATGCGTCGCCCACGCCCGCAGTGCCCACGTAACAATAATTTATTAAAATAATCATAATAGCCGGTGTATCAAGATATTGGTGTTTCCTTCTAGGTTAATATTTGTTGGTTTAATTTTTGTTTGCGTTGAAAGTAGGTGCAGATATGTCTTTTCGTGTTGTACGTAGCAGCAAGTTCCGCCACGTGTACGGAACGTCTTTAAAACGGGAACAATGCTATGACAATATTAGAGTTTCGAAATCCTCATGGGATTCTACATTTTGCGCCGTAAATCCGAAATTTTTGGCTATCATCGTTGAGTCCGCGGGCGGTGGTGCTTTCATAGTTTTACCCCATAATAAGGTAAATTTCTAAAGTTTTTCATTTCTTATTTATGCAATATATCTTTACTGAATATCATACATTGTAGTAGTGGTTTTATTAAGATTCTATATATATAATATATTTCATAGAAATTTGTTTCTTAGTTTATATGCATGATCATGATCATGAATACCTTAGTTACAGTAATCTCTAAACCAGAGCATTGAATTATTTTCATAGGTAGGAAGAATATCAGCAGACTATCCTTTAGTGGGTGGACACAAAGGTCCTGTATTAGATATCGCATGGTGCCCTCATAATGATAATGTCATAGCTTCGGGATCTGAAGATTGCGTTGTTAAAATATGGCAAATACCGGACGGAGGTATTTCCAGGACATTGACAGAGTCTGTGGTAGACTTACAATTGCATCAACGAAGGGTCGGTCTTGTGCTATGGCATCCTACAGCGTTAAATGTATTACTCACTGCTGGATCAGACAATCTTGTTTTAATTTGGAATGTTGGAACCGGTGAATGTTTAGTAAGAATAGACTCTCATCCTGATGTTATTTATTCTGCCTGTTGGAACTGGGATGGATCCCGATTGGTAACTACATGTAAGGACAAAAGGATTCGTATCTTAGATCCAAGAACAGGAAAAGTTTTAGAGGATGCTATTGCCCATGAAGGAAGCAAAGCAACACGTGCAATATTTTTAAGGTATGCAAATACACATTATATTTTTATTTTTATTGTTTATTTTAATTATTAAAAATGATCTACTTGTAAGTAACATTATTTTTATTTATCTTGTTTGAAATGTTTTTAATGTAATATAATTATAATCACAGGAGTATCAATTTCATAAGTTTATTCTTATGATTAGCTTTTTCTCACTATAATAGGTTTTATTTTATATTTAATAATATTGAAATAAACCAGTTTTTGAATTTTAATGAACATATAAGGCTCTTGCAAGATATTTTTGTAATATTTAAAAAAAGGCAGATTTATGATATTTGATATATATATATATATATATGATTTTATTTTATATAGTTATTTGCTTTAAAACGTTACATTGAAATAGATAATAAACATATACATTAACTATAGTCAAAATTTAAGCATGCACACTTATAGATATTAGAACTGTACTTTATATATAAAGGCATGTCTTCCATTTCTGGTACTTTACAACCATTAAGAAGTATAAAATATAGCTGCCTTAAATTGTCTTAATACAGCATTATAATGCTTTAATGTATCTACAAATGAAACACTTTATGTGCCTGTAAGATGCTTTCTATATTACAAGAATGACAGTAGTTAGTCTTAAATGCGCCTATGTAACAATAATACACTATATGCTTTGCAAATATCTATTATTTAATCACAACATTGGTGCATATTGCACAGGAAAATTTGCATACAAGGTGATGGTGCACAAATGCACACTTAGAGTGGTGAACATTTTTATATTTATGGGAACACAATAATAAAAATATATTTAATATATTAAATAATAAATCATGAAACATTTATTTCAGTGAATGCTCTTCACGCATAGAATAGAAATGCACAGTATCTTTAATTGTTGGAAATTTATTTACATAGTATTATTTATTTTTTTAGATTTAATAAAATAGGACAGTGTTGATGAGCAAGTGAATTTAACATATATTTAAGTATTTCTTTTATATCAATTGTAACATGTGAATTATCAACTTTTCCTAAAAGAATATGTACAAAATATTATATGCAATAACAACATATATTTGTGAACGATAGGATAATTTATATGTATCATTATGAATATCATTTTATACATATAAATTAATGGTTTACATAGGGTACTACATACTCTAGTCTTTTTAACGTAGCCAAGTAATTTTTTTTTCTATCGATCATCGAACTATATACATCCGCCTTTTTACATTATAATTATATCATATTAATTGCTCTTCTATTTAGGATTCAAGTATTTTAACTAAATTAATTGAAGAAGAAAACAAAATATTAAATTATAAACTGAATACTTTTCTTTCTTTTGTTAGGAAAAAGGGATATATATATTTTAATTGCTTCAAACAATCAGCCTAATTTAGTCAAATTGCTTGCTACATTGGTTTATTGTGATCCTTTTTATGTATTTCTGGATTATTCTTTGGTTATGAGAAAAATCTGCAACAGCTTTCTAAATGAGGCATTTGTCTGCACAATAGAATTATTTCCATTGCTTTTTATCACTTGGTCTTTCCAATTTGTGTAGTGCAAGATTCACATAATTTTAATGGAAAACTTCAAGGTTGAAATTTCATCATGAGGAGGACACCACCTTAATAAATGCAAATATCAAGACGTCTGCTCTATAATGTCCAGTTAAAAATTACAGTAAGTATTGTACATTAACTTATTCATCCGAAGTATCATGCTGAAAATGTAAAGTATCATTGTCTCAGTCTAGAATATGTGACTCTCTATATTAAAATATATTTAACTATTACATTTTATTTATATTTTTGGAAATAAGAAGAATCATTTGCTGCTCACAAATTTGAAAGGGAAGTATGTTAGATCTATATTGCATACATATCACAGAAACATTTTGCATTCTTAGAAGATAGATGATTGACAAAAATTAATTTACAGTTAATGTCAAATGTGTCAAGGATAATTTTCCATTTTCATTTAACTATAATAAAATGTCCTATTTTTTTAAATCTAATACTACAGCAAC
This sequence comes from Polistes canadensis, assembly GCF_001313835.1. Classification (NCBI taxonomy): domain Eukaryota; kingdom Metazoa; phylum Arthropoda; class Insecta; order Hymenoptera; family Vespidae; genus Polistes; species Polistes canadensis. Next base: position 43,856 of record NW_014569587.1, read on the forward strand.
ATGGTACAGTTTGTGAAGACTACTAATGCTGGCTACTGAAATATTCAATTAATAAATGTACTGTTGAAGTTTTACTATATCTTCATTATTTAAATGTATAGAAACAATATAATCGCATTTTTAACAAGTTAAGTTTGTACGTGGCTACAGACTAGTAATACAATAATTCCTCCGATGAAAGCACTTATGAACAGTTGCAAAGTCTCTGTTTATGTTGTAACAAGGTGGATGTTAATAAGTACTGATGATTAATATAGGTACAGAAGATATAATGTATTGCCTCCGATAATACAATAAAAATAAAACTAAAACAAATATACAGTATGTACCTTAATCAGGCACGCGGCCAACTTGATTATCTATCTTCCATGTACATTACACATTATACACAAATAAAACATGGATTATCCTTTATATCACATCTTTTACAGTAGGGATTTCGGTTTTATGTATGATATTTCATATTTTAAATATCTACTGGGGAAGATTTCTATTTTAAAAAAGGTATAAATTAATTTTCCTTTGCTAAAATATCCTACTCGAATATTAATATCTTTATTGTAATATTGCTTATTGTCAATTGTTTAAATTTGTATTGCTAAAGAAAAGAAGGAAAATTAATTTACTTCTTCTCATGGAGTCATACCTCCGTGTATATATATATGCATATATAAATATGTACACACATTTTCATGGAATTGCACCAAAAACCATGTTATTATTAAAGAAGATATGCCGATTATCTTCAATAATTATGTGACTTATATTTACACATATTGTATAAAGGAGTGAGAGAAAATGCTAAGTTCACCACTCAAACCTACCAAATTAAACCAAAATTGGAGTAGTAATTATCTATTAATATATTAATGGCATATCAATTTAATTATCTAATAGTGCTTGTAACATTACTAATCCAGTGCCAATAATTGGATAAGTTAATATTTTCCATTAATATTTAATAATATTTATTCTGTTTCAGGGGAGGTTTGGTTTTCACAACTGGGTTCAGTAAAATGTCTGAAAGGCAGTATTCGTTACGAGCCCCAGATATGTTAGGTGAACCTATAGTTATGGTAGAATTAGATACCAGCAACGGAGTTATGTTTCCTTTGTATGATCCTGATACAAATTTGGTATATCTGTGTGGCAAGGGTGATTCTGTTATTCGATACTTTGAGATTACACCCGAACCTCCGTTTGTTCATTATATCAATACTTTTCAAACTCCTGACCCTCAACGAGGCATAGGAATGATGCCAAAACGAGGTTGTGATGTTAATAGCTGTGAAATCAGCAGATTTTATCGACTAAATAATTCAGGCTTTTGTCAAGTCATTTCGATGACTGTTCCTAGAAAGGTAAATGTTGTTACAAATTGTTATATGTATTATGTTGTTACAAATTGTAAGGTTGCTATATATGCGTGTATTCTTGTTTTATTTTCTTCTTTTATATACCATAATATCTTGTAGTCTGAGCTTTTTCAAGAAGATTTATATCCTGATACTCCTGGAGATACAGCTGCAATAACTGCAGAAGAATGGGAGAGCGGTGCTGATGCAGATCCCATACTGATATCTCTTAGAGATGGTTATCAGCCATCGTCATCTAAAAATGAACTTAAAGTACATAAGAAAACGAATATATTAGATAAAGGAGCCAAAGTTGGATCCAATCCTGCACAAAATACTGCACAAGTCTCACCTGGCATTCTTGTAAGTTTTATCTTTTCTTTTTTAAGAAAAAAATTCATACATGTGCTATATGTCATATTCTAAAAATAGTATTTTACTCTATGTAGGAAGAAATGTTAAAAGAATTCACAGAGGAAATCAGAAAATTAAAAGCTGTGATTGTAAAACATGAAGGAAGGATACGAGTATTGGAATCAGCCGTGGCTCTTCAAATGAAGGAAGAAGAGAGAAATGAAAAAACATCTTCTCCAGCTGACAGAGAGTTGCTAGCTTCTGACGAAGTGTAATTTCAAAGTCATATTTTTAGCTGACAAAAAAAAAGATAATAATAATAATAATAATAATAATACAAAAGAAATTAATCGTGTAACAAAGTAATTATATATTTTGATATAACAATTTGTGTAAATAGTAGGTTTCAACGATGTGAGGCGTGTTTTGATTCTTGCAAAGATCTTTGCTATTTATTGTACATCATTCATCATACATCTACATTTGTATTATCTTTACATCTCTTTATTGTGTTACAAAGTTAACTAATATGGTGTTAGCTGTTGTTAGTATTAAGACATCCCATGATTGTATCATGATATATACTATAGTATTTCACTATGTATATGAAACTTTATAACAATAATTGTTGAAAAGAAAAAAAGAGTGCCTAATTTGTACAGATATTTTGCTGTAAAATAACAAAAGTAAAATATTCTATTTAAATACGTGCTACCCTCCAGTTCCTGTATCTTGATAAAGATGAAAACTCGTTTAAATTAAAAAGAAACTATAAAGAGAGAAGAAAATAATATATATAAATATAAACGCGAACGATATATCGTAAATTCTGAAAAATAAAAAGAAAATTTCTTTTAAACAATTTTCATATACATAATATGATAAATATATATAATACAAAATTTGAACTGAATGTTTATCTGTAAAAGATATATGATAGGTTGTTATCTATTATAGTCGTTCTTTTTTCTAATTATCTACAAAGCGTTACTTTGATAGGTTGCAAAAACCACGGTGTGTGGGGGGGTATTTAATTCTGATAATATCCGAGAGATATCGCTTTAATCGAAATAGTTAGGGTTCTCAGTTGGGTCCCGGGCCGGTTCGTTTATACGGTTCTCTTGTAGTTATCGTGAACAGTTCACACAGATCGCTGGACGATGCGAGCTGTCGCGATTTTCGTCGGTGAATATGTCCTTCGTTAAATCGTAACGTTCTTATTTATTCAATTGGACGATCGTGGACGAAACGTTGAGACGATATATCTCGCGGTGAGTAAATGCCATTCAAAGAAACTTTCGAATTATTACATAGAAATATTCTTTAAACAAGTAAATAGAAGAAAGAGAGATAGAGAGGGAAAGAGAGAGAGAGAAAGAGAGAGATTTATAGATGTAGGTGTAACATGGGATATTGTAAAAAAAAAAAGAGACACGAGTCCCGTGGCGCGCCTTCTTCGTTCCTTGTTCGAATCAATGCACGCTCGAACCCGGCTTATAACCTCTTAAAAAGAAAGATATTTACCTGAAAGCTATAGTCGTTTCCTATTGTTCGAAATTTTATTGTCCCTTTTTTTATTTTTCGATTAGATACGCTTGACTTGGTTTTCTATTAACGTTTCGTAAATGGATTCAATGTAGGACCATACCTAATCATTATTTTACCTACGGCCTGTCTTGACATTCGAAAACATTTGGCACGAAAGCGGCAGCTATTTCGAATACGTCCTTGCGACATCGGCCCCTCTTTTCACAAATGGATTTTACGAGAGTTTTATATATATATGTATATATATATATATCGTAAATTTTTAGAGTGTATTGTCCGCGCAAGTCCTCATTATCACTAAAGGGTAAGATATGAGCTCTCGGGATTGTGGGGTGGTGGATAGAACAATTCGAGTGGGGATTTTTAAAAGGAACATTCGAATATTTAGCTTATTATTGTATCCTGGTACTTGCCCTCAGGTGCAATTTTTCTGTTAAGAAGGACGAATCGTGATTTTCCAATGTAATTTACGCCTATCGTTGGTACGCACTTCGTTCGAGATAGGGTTACGTAATTACACGTGCTCAAGGGGGCATTATCAAGGTCTTGTTTTCTAGAGGCCATTCTCGGCATTATCATATATCCAAGGATACTTGGTTCCCTATTTAATATTCTTCTTCATTTATCGAAGAAAATCTTATGTCTTTTAATTAATCGAAATTTTTCAATTTTCTTTGAACATTTCTTACACAAAGACCTTTTATACTTTGCATTCTCGTAAGATACATACATTATTTAAGATGGCGGACTTAAGTGTGACGTCTTGGATAAAAATTACTATAATTAAATTCCAAGAATTCCCGCGTAATTTAAGATGTCGTATAATATTATTTTCACATTTTTCTTTTGTTTTTTCTTTTTCTTTTTTTTCGCATCGAAAAGAGAAAACAAAAAAAATTAATTTTTATTTGATTAATTATTAACATGTCACCGAGATCAAGTCACCAAGTTTACGAATTTATATTTGCTTTCACTCAATATTAAGAAAAGCTAAGATAATTGTATGACGTAACTCACGCACACACGCATACTCATAAATATACGTATACATATGTTTGCCACGAAAACGAATAGGAGTTTCTATAATGCAACAGGTACTGGTAGCAACTAGTTTATACTCAGCGCGATTCACGTGATACATTCGTTTGGCATTACAATACTTCGAGCGTAAAACTTGTGCCAAATTTTTATTGTAATAATGTGTATCATATCGCTGTCTCAATACCATTTTATTTTCGAAATCAAATAAAAGGTTTATAAGAGTCCGATCTTACCTGCGTATCAATTTGATTATCTCTGAACAAGTTCACATAAAAAATCTGTATTTGCTCTCTCTTATTAATTATTTTGAAACATTGATATTAAATGTATATATATATAATGCATAATTAATATATTTATGATACATGTGCATATAGTTGAAATATTATAGAGGACATTGTCTTTTATTTGTCACTTCCTCGTCTATATACAAATTGGAATCGTTACAAGAATTTGCACGTGGAAGACGGATTCGTATATATGTAGATTTAAAGATAAACAAGAGAGGAAGGAATTATTAGATAAGCATGAGATGTCCGATTTCGAACTGAAAGAAAAAAAGGGAGAAGGGATAGAAGGATAGAGAAAAAGTAAAAATAATAGATTGCTCGAAAAGTTCGTATTAATTTTGAAAAATAAAATTATTCGAGGGCACACAAACTTTTCGGGCAATCCAATATGTAGAAAAGATGGATCCTAAAAATTTCTAAATGATTTAAAAAATTAATTACATTGTTTCAACATTTTTTTATATTAATTTTCTTTGTAGATCGTAACATTACAAGATTAGGAATTTTTGTTAACCACCTTGTAAATATAAAAGAAAACATTCATTAATCTACTTCATAGGTTCATCCTATATTACTACTATAATCGTACAATCGTGTATTTGAATTATTTGAAAAAATCAATGTAAAAATCATAAAAAGTATTTTACGTATGTCACGTATGATACACGCAAGTACTTATTAGATCCGTTAAGGATCGTAACGAATAATCTAATATCGCGCGATTCACGTATTTGATGAAGAAAATATAAATAAAAATGAAAAGAAAGAAAGAAAGAAAGAGAAAGAAAAAACTGTGTAAAATAAAAAGAATATATAGCGAGGTAAATGGTGATGCATATATATATGTAACTAGTATCAAGTACAACATGTAAACCGATAAGATACAGTCTATGTATGTATATATACTTATGCACTTATATCCTATACGAAATTGGCACGTCACGTGAGATTAACAATTAGAAAAGGTAATACAACAAAAAGAATTTAAGCTTGTCGTCAACTAGTCTTCTTTTACTCATTGCCAATTTCGATATCCTTCCTCTTCTCTTCGTATTGTATATGCATTATAGAATCGTATTTAATTTTAACTAATTATATCCTCGAGATAATTAATTGGATAAACTAAAAATAGAAAGAGTATTTTATTTTTTAATGACTATTAATAACTATTTTAAATAGTTAGATAAATAGAGATAGATATTTTTTTGTTAAATATTCAAAACTCCTAATCTCTCTCACAGGGGGTACTTGTATTTTTTAATTAATTTTTATTTGTCGCAGTTAACTTCAAATATTTTTTCTCTCTTCTGTCTGTCGTGATACGTTTTCTTAAGAAATTTTCTCCACATATTTTGTTGCATTCGTCATTAATAATCATATCGTAATTCATCCAACATTTTTTATTTATATTTTCTCTCTTTTCTTTTTTTTTCTTTTCCATCTTCTTCTTTCATTTCTTCTAATCCTTAACACGATAAGTTTTTTATCGATCCTTATCTAATTGTAAACTGAGATTTCTCACTAAGGAAATTAGCGATACATATTTTCTGCATGCGTCAATAGTCATCGGTAAAATGCGTAATGTCTCATGCTCAGAAGAAACAATTTCATTACGTAATTTTTTTACTAATGATATAATCTTTATTCAAGATCGTAAACAACTAACTATAGTAAAGATTAGTTAATCGTAAGCTTCAACATATGGATTACACACATACTCTTTCTTTTTTTAATTTATTTTCTTTTATTATTATTTTCTTTTTACATTGTAATTTTAAATCAATTAATACGCAATTTATATTATAATCATTTATGCATTAAAAAAATATATATACTTCTGTTTGATCATCTTCAGTCGAGTTAATGGAAATTTACATTAAACAAATATACTATCACGTGTTCGTAACATGAATCTATTATCATATTAACAAGTGTATTAATTCGAATTCTCACATTAATTACATTCAAAATGTTATTTATAATAACGAGCAAATTGAGACTTTCATTATCTATGAGGATTATCTTTTTCAATCTTATTCCTCATAGAAAACAGCCAAATTTATTTACTATGACTACGAAAAGAAAAAAAGAAAACGTATATGAATTTGATTAACTTTATTGTGTAACATTAATTTGTGAACTGACGAATTTGTTCTTTCGAAACACTTATAATAATCTCTTGCGCCTAAGGGCATTCGATTGTATTATCTATTTTATCGTATTATAATTTCTATTATTTCAACATCTCTAATCTCCGACATTTCCTAATCTTAAATTTGATTTCAGATTTTTCTTGAAGGATTTATTTACCGTCGAGGGAGAGAGAGAGAGAGAAAAAGAAAACGAACAAATAACTAAATAATTAAATAAATAAATAAATAAATAAATAAAAAAAGAAATATGGCGTCGTTGAAGTTACTGGTAGCAGGTGCTAGCGCTGTAGGAACTGGCGCATTAACATCTTATTTATTCTTATCCGATTCAACGGTGAGTATTTTAGAAGACAATTACTCTTAAAAATGTTTTGCATAGTGAGAGAGAGAGAAAGAAAGAAAAGATAAAGATAAAGATAAAGATAAGAAAAATATCGATATAAAAACTTGTCTCGATCGTAAGTAATTCAAGGACGTAAACAATATATATTTTATAATACGACTTTTAGATAGCGATAGTCAGTCAGTCAGTCAGTCAGTCAGTCAATGATCACGTGGTTGTATACCAAAAATTTCACGAGTTCTAAAAGAGCATGTGCCAGGCCAGGGTAAATCTTAAGGCCGGTGCTAAACGACTATTTCTAACACACGAACGAAACAAAAACGTTTTCGAATAGAAGAATCCCAATGTAAGATGATCGCAGACTCTCTGGTTAATATTGTATTAAATATATTTTCAAATATGAGACTTGTGTTAACTTATTTACAACTCATTATAGGAACATTTTTTTACTCGTTAATAATCGTCGAATAATTTCAAGTTGATTCATTTAGAGATCATATGAAAATGACTATTTTCGTCTAAGCTTTAATAAGATGTACATACACAGAGAGTACCAGCAGCAGAGACAGGCAAACCTAAATACATACATGTAAACGCAATCGTTCCCCTTTTTTTTAAAATATGCAGCATTACAAGCGAACGTGTTGCGAAAAATGAGTATGTGTTTTTTCGAAAGTTAGTCTTTGACCATAAAAGTTTCGGTGAATGTAGGAGGATCTTTAATCTTGTTAAATCATATGCTAAAGAAATCGTGATACTTAAAAAAAAAAAAAACTGTTTTCTTTCGATTACATACTTTTGAATAATTCAATTCTATAATGTAATTATAGAAAAAGAACATAAAATTGTGGATTAAAATGAATTTATCAATGAAACATAAGGTTTTTCTATTAGAAGATCTTTAGTGAGAATGTTAGAGTTCACTTTATCGCGATTATTTCTTTGTTTCAAGGCTATTCATATAGCTGGCACGTATGTTCGCTAACCGCGATAATAGTCAACGCATAAATTTAGGATAGTCGAGATATTTAACTATTTGTTATCTAATTCATACGATTTATTATTTCTTTTTTTTTTTCTCGTGTGTGGATATTATAAATTTATAAGTATATAAATAAAAATATAAAATATATAACTACGAAGGGGGGTATACGGAATGAACATGATCAAAGCTTTTATCGATTAGAAATTAACAAAGTGTGAAGACGTTCGAGCTTCCCATAAGGCTGATCTTTTTATTTTTACTACTTTATTTTTCCGGAAATTACAGAAAGAATAAAACATTAATAGATCGATATTTAATGATACCTTGATCTATACCAGAGATCTAAAATGTGAGTCATTATAAATGTTCAAATATGGAAGTAATTTACATATTCATTTAGAGAAAGTTCATTAAGAATAAGATAAGAAAAATTATCGTTTACGAAAGCGAATCTTGGGTCATTAAAATTTGGAAAGCCTTGATCTATAGAGATACAATTTTTGAAATAATATTTATATATATATATATATTCAAATTATTTACTTATCATCGTTATAATGTTTATACACAAGGTACATGCCGAAAAGCCAAAACCAGTTAAGAGACCACTGCCAACTAGAGAAAATCAAGTAGCGACTTTGAAATCTCAAGATTATGATGTTCTTATCATTGGAGGTGGTGCAACTGGCGCAGGATGTGCTCTGGACGCTTGCACAAGAGGTAATTTATATCTATATTGATTATAAATCGATTAAAAACACTTTATCTGAGATAAGAAAAATAAATGTATAAAAAATGAGTATTGTAATTATAATAGAAATGTTTGTATCTTGAATGTAAATATTTTTCGTGAAATTTGACACGATAATAATATATATTACTATGTTATTATATTATATTATTATATATAAGAAAAATAATTATTAATATTTTATACTTATACTTTCTTTTTATGTTTCATTAAGGTTTAAAAACGGCATTAGTGGAAGCGGACGACTTTGCCTCCGGCACTTCCTCCAGGAGTACGAAATTGATTCATGGAGGTGTCCGTTATTTGCAAAAAGCTATAATGCAAATAGACATAGAACAATATAAAATGGTTAAAGAAGCTTTACATGAACGTGCATCGATGTTACAGAGCGCACCTCATCTCGCTCATCCTTTACCTATCATGTTACCTGTTTATACGTACGTATCGTACCATTGTAACACGATCATCTTATTAGTTACATTTATAAAACGTTCAACAAAAGCCCGCTAGTTCTTCCTTTATTAATTTTTATTCCCTTGTGTTTATTCGATAGATGGTGGCAAATTCCCTATTATTGGTTTGGTATAAAAATGTACGACATAGTAGCAGGCAGTAAAACTGTTAAGTCGTCATATTATCTTAGCAAATCGAACGCTCTCGAACTTTTCCCTATGTTGAAGGGTGATAAACTGACAGGGGCTATCGTTTATTACGATGGTAAGATCGAATTTAAAAAATTATTCTTTTTCTTTTTTACAACTTTTAATATCTCTTAATTATTAATGATTTAATATTATACATTAAATCTTAGGTCAACAAGACGACGCTAGGATGAACTTAGCGATTGCTTTGACAGCCTCCAGACACGGAGCAACGGTTGTTAATCACGTTAAAGTCGTTAATTTGTTAAAAGGTCTCGATAGAGTAAGTAAATAGTTTTAAAAGACACATTGGACAATTAAATTAAAATTTATTCTTTTCATTGTTTTATATTCTTTCTCTGCTTTGTGCAGGATGGTAACAGGGTACTTACAGGAGCTCGTTTGAAGGACGAACTCACAGGAGAAGAATGGGATGTAAAAGCAAGGGCTATAATAAACGCAACAGGACCTTTTACGGACCATATTAGAAAGATGGATGACCAAAATGTGAAAGAAATTTGTGCTCCTTCGTCTGGAGTCCACATTGTTTTGCCAGGCTATTACAGGTATGTAATCGTAAAATAGTCAATTTTTATCCTACAAGTCGTAAGACAACAAAAAAACAAGTTCTTAAGAAATTCTTTAGTCCCGACCAGATGGGTCTCCTCGATCCTGCAACTAGCGACGGTCGTGTTATTTTCTTTTTGCCATGGCAAAAGCAAACAATCGCAGGTACAACCGACCTACCCTGCGAAGTAACGCACAATCCACGTCCGACCGAAGACGAAATTATGTTCATTTTACAAGAAGTTAAGAACTACCTCAATCCTGACGTTGAAGTACGTCGTGGTGATGTCTTATCAGCTTGGAGCGGTATCAGGCCATTGGTATCCGATCCGAACAAACCGAATACACAATCGTTAGCTAGAAATCACATAGTGCACGTTAGTCCTACGAAACTTATTACAATAGCTGGCGGAAAATGGACAACATATCGTGCTATGGCCCAAGAAACAATTGATGCAGCCATCAAAGGTAGCTCTTACTATCCCAATATCCGAATATGAATAATGAATATGACAGATATATGATAATGAATAATGCGCTTTTTCTACAAAAGATAATTATATTAATCTAATAATACTTCTAATATACAGCCTGCGATTTAAGTCCCGAAAGAGAATGCCAGACTGACGGATTTCTCTTAGAAGGAGCACATGGTTGGACTCCTACGATGTATATTAGATTAGTACAAGATTTTGGATTAGAATGTGAAACCGCACAACATCTTTCCAAAAGTTATGGAGATCGCGCATTTGCAGTTGCAAAAATGGCATCCCTTACTGGCAAGCGTTGGCCTATCATTGGTAAAAAAATCCATCCAGAGTTTCCATATATTGATGCTGAGGTAAAAATTAATTTTTCTTCTTATTTACAAACTAAATTATATAAATATCATTAGATAATAATGTTTGTATTTTAGATCCGTTATGGCGTACGTGAATACGCTCGAACTGCAATCGATATGATCGCTCGACGACTCAGACTTGCCTTTCTTAATGTACAAGCTGCCCAGGAAGCACTTCCAGGAATTATAGATATTATGGCTGAAGAGCTTCATTGGTCAGCCGAAGAAAAAAAGAAACAACAACGTGAGGCTAGCGAATTTCTTTCGAATGAGATGGGACAAATGGTGAATCGCGCTTCCAGGGACAAAATACCCATTAATCTTACAAAAGACGAAATCCAATTATATATCAAACGTTTTACTATTATCGATAAGGACAACAAAGGATACGTGTCGATTAATGACATCAGGAGAGGACTCAAGGTTTGCTTTCAAAAATAATTCGTCTTTCTATTCTATCTTTCTTAATATTATTTTAGTATATATTATTCGAGTTCCTTCATTTTATACTTTATGCGATCATTAATATCTAGGTACTTGGTATTAAGTTAAACGAAGATGAGATACACACATTACTCAATGAAATTGACCTCAGCTATAATGGGCAAATGGAGTTACAAGATTATTTACAGGTAAATTATTAAGAACATTTATAATTTAGATATTTTGTTTACTATTCACAGCTTTTTGGTGACAAGGATGTACCAGGCGAAGAACTTCACGAAATACTCCGCGAAATCGACACTAATATGAACGGTCAAGTTGAATTGGATGAGTACCTTCAGGTCTGTGAATATTAATATGCACAGATTGCCAAATAGTTTTGCTGCTCTTAATATATTGTTTGTTATTTTTACTTTGCAAGATATCAAATTATTATTCATTTTTGTTCTCTTTTTTTTTTTTTTTTTTTTTTTTTTTTTTTTTTTTTTTTTTTTTTTTTTTTTTTNTTTTTTTTAATTAATTTTTTTTTAAATCTGTGAATATTTGCCAATTGGTAATAGCTGTGCAAATTGATTCCAAATAATATCTTAATAATATGCTTGTTTTCTATCTCATCCTCTGATATTTTACACAAACGATAGTATATTACTAAAAATACTCATCTTTCAAACCTGTTGCACTTATGCTGTGATGACGTGCCATTTGCAGCCTGGTAACAATTCTTTGCTAATTATTATATTAGAGATCAAATTGATATTTCAGTTATAAAAGACTTGTGCTATTCTTTTTTTTTTAAATATATATATTTATTTTGCAATTGTTTTATGCATGATTATATTTATCTATTTGTTATTACACGAGTTAAATGAAACAAAAAAGTATTATTTTAATTTCATCATTTTTTATATTGTTTCGTTCTCTTTTTTTACTGAATTTAATTTATGTATTTTCAATGATTTATATTTGGATTACTTTTGTAAATGAATTACGTAATAACAAAATCTCCATAATTACTTCTATAAAATAACTAATTTATATAAATTGATATATTTTATTATAATTTTGTTTGAACAAAATTTTATGTACTGTCTTTTTCTTAAATTTATTTTAATTAATATTGTGTAAACTTACAATGAATTTTGTGTGTAAAAGTTTCAATATCAAAATTTTACCTATGATTTTTTTTAAATACAGATGATGTCAGCTATAAAATCTGGACATGTGGCATACTCTCGTTTTGCACGAATGGCCGAGATGGAGCAAGAACAACACGAAAAAGAAATGTTGAAGAAACAAATTAGCGTTGAAAGATCCGGTGGAGGACTGTGAAGAAATTTCTGTCCAACAGAAATTACTATCTTCCTCTATTTCCGTATAGCATACTAAAAAAATTGCAATAAACTATTTATTATAGTATGTTACAAAACTCGAGGCTGCACACTTAAGAAAAACTATTACAAATACTCTGAACGGTTTTTATTATCTGCAGTTTGAACAATTCTAGTTCAGAGATTTGAAGATTTGTTATATTGCACTTTAACAGCAAGTATATATATATATATATATATATTGCTGTACATATGTAAAATATATGGAATATGTGAAAACTAAAATGTGAAATGAAAACATCTTTAATGTATATAGAAAAGTTATAAGAATATGCAAAATGCAGTATGGTTATCGCTCTGAAAGATTTTATAATATAATTATTGAATAATTATACTGCAGATAATTATAATATCAAATACACATAATGATCAAAGTATCTTTTAAGAAATTCATGTACTTGCTATGAAGCTATTAAGTCTTGTAAAGGCATAAATACATTAAAAATACGTATCATTAAATCGCACATATTATCATAAAAATAAAAAAAGAAGAAACATTACATAAAAATATATCGCATACAATAGTCAACGGTTTTCTCGAGTGTATTTTAGCAGAATTATATTACGTATTAGAATTCAAACGAGATTGCTTTTATTTGTAAATTGTTAGACCAAAATGTTAAACGTACGATGTATGAATTACAAAATTGATAAAAGAGATCTATTTATTAAGAAACTTTTATTGTTATTCATGAAAAGTATTTATTAATTTATTTCATGCTACTATCGCGTACCATTAAATTAATAAACAGTATAAACAAATAGTACTTTCACGTATCATTTCTTTCAATCAAGATGATTACACTGTAATTTAAAACTATTGTGAAATAAGATTAATGATTATTTTCACTATGAGAAAAAAATAAAAAAACTGTGCATTATTTATTTATTTAATTATTTATTTATATCTATTTATGATGTAGATACATAGATGTTTACTATGTACTTATGTTTTAACAAAAAATGTTAACTGATCATGATTATAATAAAAATGATATACATATACAAATTATATGTATTATACCTTATTATGAAAAGCATATAAAAATAAGTTTAATCAACTTTCTTTTTATTTTCCTGATGTATATCTCTTTTCTCTCTATGTATATACATTTATATATACATTTATATATATACATCTCTATGTATATATATTTGTATATATAAACATATGTATATAAATATATATATGTAGCATAGAGACGAGAATAGAAGAGAAGAGGAAAGAGAGAGAGAGAGAGAGAGAAAGAGAGAGAAAGACAGAAAAAGAGAAGAGTATGATTATAAAGGTTCAATTTATTGATTTATCTAATTTTAAATATATTTAGATAGAAAGAGAGAGAAAAATTTCGGTTAACTAATATACTAAAAATAAAATAAAAATAAAAGAATATAAATTCACCTATCGGCACAAACGCGTAGTGTTAGTCCAATAGCGGATGATAGTTCAACATTCGATGGCACAAGTAAACTCACTGTATAACAAAAGGTGAAGAAAAGGGCTACAGAAGGTATTCAACTGTAAGAGAAAACGCGTAAACCGTGTCCAAGGACTAGAAAAAGAATTCTTTCGTTCCTTCATTCGGTCGTATATTACCTGCTGAGAGGAAGGTTGGTCAAATACAACAGAAACAATCCAAAGGGAAAAAAGGGAAAATTGAAAAAAGAAAGAAAAAAAAAGTGAAAGTATAAAGAAGGAAAGAGAAGGAAGCTATGTGTTCTTAGAACAAGCCTCGTGATCCGCTTAGTCGTGGCCTCCAGAATAGGGTGAAGAGGGATGAGAAGAAGGGGAGAGGAGGACTCTTGGGACAAAAAGAGGGGAAGTAAGGCCTGAGTGAAAGTAGGAGGTGGTTTAGCCCCTCGGTTGGGGTGGGCGTCCGACGGTTAGCGCGTACGCCCCTGCGTAACGAGTTTCGGTCTCGGAGCGACGCGTTCGACCAATCGGAGCCACCGTCGGTCGTCCTCGGCTACGGTGAACGGTGCTGCTTGCGCGCCGCCCCACCGTCCAAAGTAGTCCTCTTTCGGTGCTGGATTCGTGGCCTTGTTTCCGTGAACGCGAGGGACGAACGAAACGGCGCGTCCCACGTATTTGATGCGTGCCCCGCGCGCACACGTACACGAACTGTTCTATAGTAACAAGCACACATACTTACCTTAACGCGTCCTCCTGTCCGCGCCTACCAAGCAGTCACGTTGCGAATTGCGCTTGATCCCAAACGATCATCATCCTCCTCCTCGTGTGATATCGTGTTTTCCTCTTTCGAACTAATGTTGTGAATGTGAATTCACTTCCCTGAAAACTTTTGTGTAGCGGCGTGCCCGCTCGAGTATTCTTGGACCTCTTTCCCCTCTAACTTCTTCGTCGAAAATTACTTTTAATTTTGGCGGCAATTTCGAACACGATAATTTTTTTTATTATTAATTAGGGTAATTATTTTAATGAAGAAAACATACGCGTAGGATTAGTATAATGGAAAAAGGAATGTAACAGTAGTGTCATGATGTGGCGAGTGTTGGTAGTATAGTAGTGTAGTGGTATTAACAGAGTGGTAGTGTTAGGTAGTAGTGGTAGTGCAGTAGTGTAGTAGGACTGGTGTGAGAATCGAAGAAAGGAACCAGTAGTAAACGTGCAGACGTATGCATAAGGCGGTATGTAGTAAGGAGATATCTTGTAGAAAAAAAAAATATAACAATGCTACCTGCTCGAACTACTTGCAAGGAGCGCATTGAATATAGCGCGTAAGAACTCTTTCGAAAGTACTGATCGGTTCGAGAAGGATTATTTAATAAGATTAATAATTATACGAAGATGTTTGTTTCAATGTAAAGAAACTGAAGAGACGCATTTTAAGGTTAGAATTATAAAAGGAAAAAAATAGTGGCTCTCAGAAAGTAAATTTTGTTAGATACATTGTGTGCACTAGAAAGATTGTGAAGGGGGAGGGAGAGGCAAGGATAGAGCGCGCGTAGAAGCAGAGTGGACGACCAGAGGCGGAAGAGGAAGGGGCGGTGGTGGTGGCGGTGGCGGCGGGAACGGAAGAGGAGGAGGTGGTGGAGGCGGCGGCGGTGCCGTTTCGTAGAGCCAGAGCACGTGTTGGCCGAGAATTAGGTGGAGTCCCATGTGCAAAGTGGGTGGAGGCTGCCGCATCGTGAGGCTGCCTTCCGCGCGTTATATCGCAAGTACGTGAGCCCGAGTATTAGTGTGAGTACGAGGGTGAACGCCTGCGAGCGAGCGAAAGGGCGAGCGCGAGTGGGCGGGTGTGACGACGCGTTCGCGCCTCTGTGTGTTGGTATTGTACGCGCGGCCTTACGCCTCTACCAGCGCAGATACGCCGATACGTGCTCTCTTCCGAGAAGAGGCGACCGAACACGAGCGAGAAAACGACTGAGTTAGTGGTTGAATGTTTATATATATGTGTGTTGTGTATAGTGTGTGTGAAAGAGAGAGAGAGAGAGAGTGAGAGAGAGAGAGAGAGAGTGAGAGAGAGAGAGAGAGTGAGAGAGAGAGAGAGTGAGAGAAAGAGAAAGTGGGCGAACGGGTGGGACAGTAGGAACAGGGGCGTAGGGAGGCGGTCCTCGATCGGGTTCTCGAGGAGGGCTCTGTGTCCATCTTTGTCTCGGAAGAGAGTAGCCCCTCGCTTCGCGCACGTGTCAATATATCGCATCGCGCGATCGTCCCTGCTGGACCGATAGAGTAACAATAATCCGTCACTGATTTCTCTTCAATCTTTTTACTTCGTATTCTTCTTTCACGGTAGATACATATGTACTTGTCTCATTCGACGTCAACTCTTATTTATACGCCTCGCCCGTCGCGATATATGTGAAATTCTAATGAAACGAAACAGATCCGGATGGATCTAATACTATCTTACTCGTATCCTCGATACTATTTATTTCCAAAACGATGTCTTCTTCTTTCCTTTCCTTTTATGGAAACAAACCTCCATGGAATTCTGCGTGAAAAAGATATCCATTTTCAGGAAGTGTACCGACAGAAAATAAAGTGGTTTTTATTATTACAATAACAACTTCTATCGCGGGAGAATGCTGAAAAATGAAATCCTAGCATAAAAACTGTAGACGTCAAATTGATTTTAAAGTTTATACTGATTTACTTGCCAAAAGTAAAAAATAAATATTTTCATCATGAAGCGCAGCGCTGATGGAAGAACTATCACTCAAGTAAGAAAAACTTTGTTTACATTATATTTTTATTATTCATGATATTGTTTTCATGTTATGATTTTTAAATTATACAAAAAAAGAGACATAAACATTGTTTGGTTTGATAGGAAGAGATCGATGAGCAAGATCCTTTACAATCGCAAACTTCTCAACATCAAGATGAAGCCGAACAGCAACAGTTGGACCAACAACAGCAAACGGCTCAACCACAAATTAGATTTTTAAGTTCCAATATGTTACAACAACTTCAACAACAACAACAAGATGTTCAACAGCAAGCGCAACAACAACAACAGCAACCACAGGTTATTACTTTACAACAACTGCAAAATTTTGTGCCTTTACAAGCCCAACAAGCGCAACATGATCAACAAAGGACGCAAACAATTTCTGTACAATCTTTGCCTCAGCAATTTTTACAGGTAGGTCAATTAAATAATGTCTTTGTTCAATTAGTAGTTTCAATGCAATTTTCTTGTTTATTTATAGGGTGCACAAATACTTGGTACTCAAGCTCAAGCAGCGCTTCAGCAGCAGCAACAACAAGCACAGCAACATCAGGCACAACAACAAACGTCACAACCGCAGCAACAGCAACAGCAACAACTTAGTTATAATGTGATACCACAAATGCAAGCTGTAAATATTGAAGGGGGAGAAACTATATTCCTTCCATGTTCTGCGATGTCAGGTGCTGCGGCTCACCATCAAACACAGCCTACAATGCAATTTGCTACTGCTAATGGACAGCAAGTACAACTAGCCAGTCAACAAGTGCAATTGGCTAATGGCCAAACTATTATAACACCGCAACCTGTCAGTCTTATAAGAGCGCCTGGAGTATTTCCTACCTCTATTATTCAAAACATTGCTGGGCAAACAGTTCAGTTGCCTACAGGTATGATTTTATATACTATATTTACCTATTCGTATCACAATATATCTGTGGTACATATGTACATATGTTTTACTATTTTATCGATTGAAAATAATAGTTTATTTTTTTATCTGGTAGGACAAAGTGTTCAAGTAAGACCATTACAATTTCCTATGCAACATGTTCAGCAAACTGTGCCTGTTCAAGTACCAGTCACTGCCAGTAATGGACAAACTGTCTATCAAACTGTGCATTTTCCTGTTCAAGCTTTATTAAGTGTCTTTAATATGCCAGCTACGCAAATGATACCACAAATTACACAAGTAAGTAGATACTCTATAAATATTGTAGTTTTAATTAGTAAAATAAGTGTAGAATACAGCAAAACAGTAACTATAGACTTTGATTAACATTCAAATTCAAAATAATAAACGTGTTGAACGATAACAATGTTAAGGATCTCTCCAGGTTTATAAAACCATATTCACAATCAGTTTACAAAAGTATAACGTTATTGTCAGTAGAATAATAATCAATTACAACGTTGATCAATTATAATCTTTGAACAGGCATACTTATAACTCTGATATCAATATTTTTAATATTATATATTGCTGTGAATGTTAATTTGTATAAATTGATTTACATTCATGCATACTCATAAATAATAACATATTTCAGCAAATTCCTCAAATGGCTCAAATTATTACACCAAATGGACAGATTCAACAAGTTCAGATTGCAAATTTACCACAACTGCAAAGTTTACAAGTAAGTGTAAAATCAGTAGATTTGTTGAAAGTAAGCTTTCCTAACAAAACAATATATTAATGAATTATTTGAAATATGTTTACAACAATAAACAAAAAATTTGTGATATTATAGAGTCAACAAGTAACACAAATGGCTCAACAAGTTGCTCAACAGCAAGCACAGCAGCAACAAGCAGTACAAGCGCAAGTTCAGCAGCAACAACAAGCTGCTGTACAAGCGCAAGTCCAACAGCAACAACAACAGCAGCAGCAGCAACAACAACAACAGCAACAAGTCGTACAAGTAATACAGCAACAGCAACAACAGCAGCAACAGCAACAACAACAGCAACAACAACAGCAGCAACAACAACAAGTTCAACAGGTACAACAATCATCAGCACCAGCTTCTACAGTAGCAACTTGGAGTACAACTGTTACAACTCCAAGCAATGTTCAGGTAATAATAATATTATGTATATCTTTTTTATGTAATGGTAGATATGGATTTACAATATGATGAATATTAGTAAATACAAATGATACACAAAATATTAAAAATTAAATTAAATGTATTTACAGGTACTTGGTATTGGTTCACTTGCAAGGCCTATGCCAGCAAACAGCAGTGTAATTACTACGAAGGATGGTCAGAAAATTGATGTGCAGACGTTAACTGCTTTAACAAGACCACCTGAAACAATTGAAGGTGATATAAAATTGACAAATATAGATGCAAGTCAATTGGCTAATCAAATTATACATATTCCAACTGCACAATCTGCGCAAACTACAGTTCAACCAAACACGATAACAGGTATATTAACAATTCTGTATCTGTTATTGTGTAATTTATATAATTAACACATTGTCGGCCGCCGTTGCGTATGCGTGACTTCTTTTCGCCAGCAGTTATCGGCCGGTGTTACGAAAACACTACTACTATTTTTATAAAACGTACAAAAAAGATTTCAAATCGCGAATTCAAAGTTCTTATATTAATTATATTAATACATATACTAATTATGTGTTCTTCTTGTAAAGTTTCACTGGATGTAAAACAAATGTTTTGAGATCAATCACACAAAATTAAATTATTAATTTAACAAATGTTTTAAAATTGATTAAATGTAGATAATATAAGATAGTTTCTCAAAGAAAGATAATCCTTAGAAATAGACAAGGAGCGAAGCATTTGTGCTCTAAGACCTTCTTTTATCAATAAATATACTGTAATTATTTATTATGCTCGAATGATTTTGTAAATGTCGCCGGCGGGAGGCAGTAAAACCTGACATGCACCGGCGACAACCTAAAGGCGATACGAAAAATGTGCAGCCGTCAAAGTGTTTATATATATATATATATATATATAAATTTATATAAAATTATATATTTTTTTAATGTTTCTCATAGGTGCGCAAGGTCAACAGCTTACTCTAATTCCTGCATCTGCTCTAGCAAATTTAACTGCTCAACAAGGGAATATGATGAGAAGTGTTGGTAGCGGGAGTATAATGCAACTGCAACCTGCTGCTGGAATGAATACTACAAATGGATTTCTTCAATCCATACCTCTACAGAATATTCCAGGTTTAGGAAATGTACAAGTAATACCTGCAAGTGCGTTACAGCCTGCTACTGTACAAACTTTACCTACTGCTGCTACAGCACCTATTGTCGCTGCTCCAGCTTTACAACTAGAGTCAAGTGATCCATCTAAATGGCAAATTCTACAAACATTGCAACCAAATGGAACGCTTACGACGTCAGCTCCTACATCACATCAACATCAAATAACAACTGCAACAAATGCAAACGTAGATACAGATACTAATAAACAACATCGAAGAAGAGTGGCTTGTACATGTCCTAATTGCGGTGATGGTGATAGGTACGGTGTATTATTGTTTTAATTTAATACTGATTTCATGTTCTTTTTATCGTGCACTATTAGAGTCGGTTTTTTTTTTTTGTTTTCTTTTACATAACATTGATGACCCTGGCAAAATGGTTTTATGTTTAGAAATAGGGACATGACTCGAAAACGTCAGCACATTTGTCACATTGCTGGTTGTAATAAAGTTTATGGGAAAACAAGTCATCTTCGGGCTCATTTAAGATGGCACACAGGGGAACGACCATTTGTTTGTACTTGGGTATTTTGTGGAAAAAAATTTACAAGGTCAGACGAATTACAACGGCATCGTAGGACACATACTGGAGAGAAACGATTCGAGTGTCCTGAGTGCACGAAAAAGTTCATGCGATCAGATCATCTGACAAAGCATATTAAAACGCATACAAAAATTCGTAGTACGGTAAGTAAATTTTGTAATGCGTAGATATCATTGGAAAGATGCATGAAATCATTCTAGTCTAACATTTTCAAGTAATTTGTTCATGATATCATCTTGTAAAAAATTTCTAAAAAAAAACATGAATTAATTTTTTGTTAATTAAATTTAATACCACTTTTAATCTGTGTTTTAGGAAGCTGCCACTTCTACCCAGGAAGGCTCCTCTGAAAGCCAATCTTCCGCGGAAGAAAAAATTATAATTGGTCTTCATAAAACAGAGCCAGAACAGGGAGCGATTATTTTATCGGAACCAATAGACGAAATAAAAACTGATACGATTAAGCATATTACAAACGAATAATATGTTAATGTCTTTTACATTTGAGTTTTCTTAATGGAGCTTAAACGAAAGTCAAATCAAATGAACTTTCTAGTATTTATATATGTATATATTTAATTTGTATATAATTATATGTATATATATATATATATATCTAATATTATTATCTATTATTATTAGATATATATATATACATACATATAATTAATAAATTAAATATATATATATACTTGTGTGTATATATATATACTTGTGTATATAAATTAGCTGTCTAAGTTATTGGGTTATCTGGTAAGTTGGTTATTACGAACTTTCTAGACAACTCAATATATTAACAATAATAGCCTGCACAGATTTTATTGAAGTTATTTTCTCTAAAAAGAAGAATTGTAACTGAAAAATTTTTACAGGAATTGTAGTAATTACTAAGTTATACAATCTATTTTTTTATTGGAAAAGTGTAAATATGTATATATTGTATATCTATGTAAAAAAAATTTTTGCACAAGAAAATTTTACACCTATAAACGTTTTTTTGATATACGATTATTAGAAATCAGTCTTTCACCTTAATAAAAAATATAGATTAAAAGAAATAAATGACATGTTAGTATACAATTTTTGATGACGAAATTTAAATACAATCTTGTAAAAAGAAATAAATGATAGAGTTAAAATAACTAGTATTGTTATATGGTATGTTAAATAGTTTCAAATATATAATAGAACTAATGGTTTTCACAGATTGTATTTCTTTCAATAGAAAACAAAAATATATGTATATATATATTAGCAGATCCCAGATATTTTTAAAGTTTTATCTCTGTAAGTAAATAATATTTTGTAATAATATTTTTTAACTACACTCGGGTGATTATATATATTTTGTGGTATTATTTTATTTATTTCAACATTTGTCGCCAGAGGACAGCTCATTCGTGTAAGCTCGAGAATAGCGCTCTTATGGTATAAATATACAAATACAATATGGCCGAAAGAGGAGGAAGTTTGCGAATCTTAACGAATGACACTTTATTAAACGTATAAAAAAATTTTTTAAATTTGAATGTTCGGTTGGCACCGAGTGTTTATTATCATTGACGAACGATGGATCTTGGAATATATTAAAAATTATTTCGTTCTTCTGCAGCCACATTGAACGATTATGTTACTGAATGATTGTTGGTGAGAGATGTTATGTTTATTTCTTTAATAGGAGAAGGCATTTGTAAGGTTTGTTCTTACAAAATGTAATCAAAGAATAGAATAAATACAATTCTATACCATCATACTATGTATTCTTTATTACTGTCAAATGGATAGGTGCTGTCATGGACACTGATGTTGAACTGTCTAAAGAAGGATGTGAATCTGGTCCAGGTTGTTCCGGTTATTCTAGCATGGTGCACAGTAAGAAAGTTATTAAACATGCATTGCGACAACAAGCCAAGAGACGTAGAAAAAATACCACCATAGCAGCAGGAAATTCTCGTACTTTGCCAAGAATTGTTGTCAAACCACTGCCACCACCTCCACCAAATGAACCGTCACCACCAGTTAACAATGTACAACACATCAATACAGGTATTTACAATCATTTATTTTTTTCTTACATTCCTAATTGTTTATAGATGTTTAAGTTTTTCTTTATCCGATAGTAGTTGAAGAACCCGCTGCAACAATGAGGGAAGTTTTGGCTAGTTTGCCAGGATTTAGTTTAAAATCAGGAAGAAGACGTTCGACAAAAAAATTGTCTGTGACTGCACAATTAGAAGCTGGTTTAGTAGATCTTGAATCACCAGCAAGCATTTTAGCAAGTACAAGTTTACGTGCTTTATTAAATAGGCATACGTTCCAAGGCCTTCCTCCTTTATATCAAAGAAAACTCGCACAGCTTTTACCTGCGGTTGACCGACAGGTTGGTATTTTTAAATTAAAAGATTATTCCTTAACTTATTGATATTTAGATAATTATTTAGAAATTTGTCCTTTGTACTGATTTCAATGACCTTGAAATATATCTTCAAGGTTATTATTCTGAAAAACTTGTTTTTATACATGTTTCAATCGATCAGCCTTAGTTTCTAAGATATTCATAAAAAAATTTGTTAAACTTATGTGGATCGGGTTTGATTTATGTAACCCAGATGCAATCTAGACGTAATCAAAAATTAATCCTTACGTTTGTTTACAATTACAAATGTTTATTTGAATGTTATGTAACATATATAAGAAAAAAATCATTGAAATCAGTTAAGAAATTTTTAAATAATTACTAATATTTATTTTGATAATACTTATATATATTTCTATTTTATTTTTTCTATTAAATATTAATTAATTGATCCGATGTGTTATATACATTTAGGATGCAGCAACTTCTGGATTAAATAATGAGTTTTTTGCTCGAGCCCTTTTAGAATGGCGTAAACGATTAGCAGAAGGAGAATTTACTCCAGAAAATCAACAGCGATTAAAGATGGAAGCAGAACGTGACAAAAATAAATTAGATCCTTGGAAAGTAAAACATTTTGAACCCATTTGGGGTGAGAAACGTGAACCTAAACTAAGGTCGGGCCTTCATTGCATTAACGAATCACGATCTAGTGGTGCAGTAACACGTTCAAGCCTAAGGCTACGTTTGGAAAATAATATTGACACAATAACATCAGAAAATACTCATTGTCCTATTGTATTGTCAGAAGATAAAATTGAGGAAGATAGTTGTAAAGTTGACATTAATACAAATAACACTGAAGATATAAATGATGCACAAGAAGAGCAAGCAAATCTTTTATCTACTGAATACAATGAATCTGTACACACTGACTCTGTAGAAATAGCTGTAGGCACACAATTATGTCAGGAAAGGATAGATGAAACTATTCGTGTTAACGATATTACAGAAGAAACATCAAAAACTAATGAGATAGAAAATCAGATCTGTGAAGAAAAGAGTGTAGATACATATATGGAAGAAGAGTTACAGGAAAACCATAAAGAAGTAGAAGATGATGTTAAAGATCACCTCCTTGAAGTTTCAGAAGAAAATAGAGGACCTTTATTAGAAGATAATTCATTGTCAAAATCTAATGAGCAACCAGAACAAATGTCCTTAGAAGAACCAAGCTCGCAATTGTCCAAGGAATGTACACCTGAAACTTCAGTAGACCAAATATCTCAAATATCAAAAGAACAAATTACTCAAATTTCTGATAATCAAATTTATCAAATAACAGATTGTGAAACTAGTACTACACTTGGAAATTCACCAACACATTCTCAAGTTAGAACAAGTGATATCGTAATGGATGAATCCAATTTGATAGTTAATAACACACAGGCAGAGTCAGGGCCAGTTTCGCATGAAAATTCAGCAGATGGTGAGTCGCAAATTCCTGAAGGAATGGAAATTGATAGTGAAACTTTACAACGTATACATGAGCTAGAGGTAAGAAGTAAGTGTGAAATATTGCTTAACTGTTATTTTTTTCGATTACGATAATTTGTGTATAATATTTAGGTACGAGGAGAAATGCGAGAAGCTTATGAAGAAATTTCAGGATGTCCAGAAGAAATTATGTATCCAATTCTAGAAAGTATGGAAATGGAATCAAACACTACTGAAGAAACAGAAACTCAAGTAGTATCTGCACAAGTAGAAGATGTCAGAGGGCCGCCAGATGTAACTGGCGGAAATGAAGATGAAGCTTTAAGAGAAGCAAATAATTATGTTTGTTCTGAAATGTTAGAGTGTAGTTGGACAGTAGATCCTGCTGTTAATACCATCAATAATAATAACAGGGTATGTAAATACAAAATGTATGATATAGAAGTATTCTTTTTCCATATGATTTTTCATCCTTTTTTTTTATTATTAAACAGACGCAACAAGAAGAACTTCAAGTCCCCTGGCCTTTGGTAGCTGCTGCTTTAGATGGTTCAGTTGCTGCTAATATTACAGTGACTACACAAGATGAATGTGGCGAAGTACCTGCTACAACCGAATCAACTAATAATTCTGCACAACAATTTATAAATTCAGACGCCACTGTTGAATCTGTTAACTGCATTCAACTTCCTGTCGTTCAAGGAACTCCTTTTCAATCTGAAAATTTGGCAATTGGAAATCCAGGAACAAGTTGCATAATGAAGAACCTTCAATCACAGAATCCACCAATTATTGCCTTTCCACAATTGCAGTCTATTAGATTTGTACAAACCAGTTTTCATTCAGAACAAAATACAACACCAGTAGTGAATAATGCTACTGCAATTTCGACTCAGTTACAAAATCAGCCAAACTCAACTCCACAGGTTAACATTATGAGAGCACAAGAAGAAATTGTACAACTGAACACACAGAATAATATTCTGCATAATAATATTCGTGATAATGTAACGCAAAATCAAATTCAAAATACAGTGCCAGTCGGAATCGGAGTGCAAACACAGAATAACCCCCGAAGTACTATTATGGTTCAACATCAAGCAACAACACCTACACAATCGCGTCAGATTGTCGCCACACTACATCAACAACAACAACAGCCGCAGCAATATCATAATACATCTATGTCCGTTTCTTCAAGAACATCTCGTTCTAATAATCAAGGAAGTCAAAGAGGTTCAAGGAATAGTAATAAAGAACAGGGAGGAGGAAGATCCAGAGGTACAACTAAAGAACCACCTGGAGCTGTTAATTTGGAACGCAGCTATCAAATTTGTCAAGCGGTAAAGCTAATGCCCTGATCTTTGTTTAAATGTATTATACGTGCATAATAAATAATACCTCTATCATTTATAATATCATTTTAGGTAATACAAAGTTCACCAAATAGAGATCAACTTAAAGCCCATCTCAAACCACCACCTAGTTTGTTGGCAAGAGGTGATGGAGCATTTACAACTAGTAAGTCCGGCGGACGGACAATAACAACACTTAAAACTTCAAAAACACAACAATCTATCCAACATAATAAGCAAGGACAAAATAAACCTCAAGCAGTCATGCTTAGGCATGTTTTTGCTACAGCACGTCAAGCAACATCCACAGAGGTATGTTCTAATATTTTATTTTATTTTATTTTAATAAGTTTAACGTTTATATATGTATTTTTTTGGGAGTTTTATATAATATTATTTTATATATACAAACATTTGATAATGGCTTACTTTTTGACCAAAAATAAATGTGGTACACCAATGTGTACATTTGGTAAAAAAAGGGTTCGTTATCTTAAGAACTCATAGTGTTCACCAAGATGAATAAAAAATGTTTAATTAACATGGGTCTTAAAATTAATCTTTTCTATATAAAGATTTATACTATAAATCTTTAAAAGATCGGATCCTTTCTTTTTACCACCTTGTATGTATTTATATGTATGTCGATATTTCTTTGATTAATTATGCTGCTTTTTCTTTTCATTTTTGATATTGTATATTTCTGTACTTGATGCATTTGCATAGATTAGAAACTCAAGCCTGGTCAGTATACTATTTTATATTTTTCTCTGTGTACAGTGCTAATCTTGCGTGTGGCTTGATACGATCTCTGTATCATACAGGTACTTAACAGACAAATCTTTATCCTAGTTCTGAGTTTCTAATAGATAGTTGAAAAAGTATAGTGATATACACATCGAAAAGGTAGCAAATTCGAAAAAAAAAATAAAAAATATTATAAATCTATAAATTTCATATTGTTGTATTGTAAAAAATAATAACAAAACTTTTGCGTGTAAATAATTCAATGATGTATAGAATAAAGTAATATTATTAACGTTATCCCATAGCTAATTGCATAATCGGAAAATTATTAGGTTACAGAAAGCAATACAGTAGCGCAGTTAGGATCTACAGCTACCAGTGCACTTGGACAATACATTCTTGTGCAAAGGACAGGCGTCGGAGATGGTGCGCCAAGAGCATCATCTGCACCACCATTACCACCTCAAATTGCAGGAATGGGTGTTGGAGTACATTTAGTTAGAGGTAGACCAGCGAGTGCAGGAGAAGGCTCACATCAAGCAGTTACGTTAAAGGCACGAGGTACTGATGGCAGAGGAGCAGGTGGAGCTGAACCTGGAGCACCTGGTATGATTATGGGTGGAGATCCACCACCACCTTGCGATTGCAATATGCGGGGTGCTATGGTAATCTGTCGACAATGTGGTGCCTTTTGTCACGACGATTGTATTGGACCACAGCGTATCTGCGCTACTTGTCTTAATTAACGTATATATCTATTAATTGTTTATATATAATGGTAATTAACACTGGGAGAGAGTGTTGAATATCCAAGAAAAATGTCGAACAGTATTTGCAGCCATGTATGTGAACGTTATATTATGATTTATTCGTTTGTGACATAGTCACCTCCTTGGACAGTTTTTCAAAAGTATTATATGTGGTTCTAGAAGATAGACAAAAAGAAACTAATGCTACAAAAGAAACGGATAGTTTATCACCAGCACTTTAATATTAATACTATTCTACGTGACAAGGGTATCAAGGATATAGTTTAAAAGAAATTACATTTTTTTAAATTATTATTTATAATATTCATATTGAATTGAACATTCACTTTTTTTTGTTATTTAACAATTTTATGTATGTTTACATAATATATATATATATATATATTATGACTAGTATATTTTACATTATGAGATAATTCACTACCTTATGATAATTTGTATAATATGTTTTGTACAGACAAATTTTTTTATATTCTTATACACGCGCTTTTTTATCTTTTCCCTATCTCTCTTTTCTTTTTCTTTTTTTTTATATAAATCTTGATATATATAATAAATCTCTTAAAGTGGAAGGATAATGTGTCTATTATATTATGGTTTATAATATAAAATATTTTATATTTTAATCGCTGGAATTTGGTTTTCTGTGATGAACTAAATTGATTTTATTACATTTCACGTTTATCTTATTGGGTACGATATCATTTAATTGTATAAAATCTCATTACATATCATATTATATTTAAATGTTATTACAATATAATTATCTCTCATAACAATATTAAGTATCTTAATCCAATAATACCATAAACGTGATTATATTCCGGAAGTTGTTAGTATTTATAAATATGAATTTCAACTGTATCCTTGCAACTCAGATTTGCAGTAAGAAGTAAATCTCTTACAGTCCGACTCTAATACCGTCTTCCACTCAATATTACATCCTGTAATATGCATCGCGCGCTATTTATTTATTAATGCAAATTTAAATTCATTCTTATTGTGTAGGAAATATCCCTGTACATGATGGTCATAAGACTATATTAATGATCTCTTATAATGACTTTCTTAAGTCCTCCAAGGAGACTGTTAAAGTATGACATTTTAGAAACGGAGTTTAAAATATCATTTGCATAATATTAATTATGGTATTATTTAAATATGTGCAAGATAGGCCATGGTGTACAGGAATGCTATTTACTATATAGTATATAGAGCTACAATCAATTAAACAGTGAAGAATCAATTTAGCTGTTATATCTTATTTTCTTAATAGATAATCTCTATAAAATATCTCTCTATAAGTTCATTATCCATTTTTCATTAGTACCGTGTGACTTTTAAAAGAAATCAATTTCGTCAATCAATTAACATTACATTTTGTATATAGTCAGCATTATGATTACTCATTTTTATATATATATATATATATGCACCTATATGCATATATATGTATATACATATATATATATATATACATATACATATGTATATTATATGCACATTANTATATATATATATTTGTTCATATTCATTTGTAACTTTATTAATGAAGCCATGACTTTAATCGTGTAAGATTGTCATTGCAAAATATAGGAAGGACTCTTGGCTTCGCGTGTAATATTAATTTTCTTTTTTCTCCTTTTTTCCATGTTATATTTTCTCTTCATCAATATTAGTAATTATATAATTACATTTCAGTAGAATAATCGATGTATTTGTCGCTCAAATGTAAATAAAATCATATTCGTTTATTGTGTGTGATTTAGTTTAATACGCAGATTGTACATGGCTTAATTATATGTACAATTCTTCTTGAAATGAATTTGCACATAGAGCGTTTTACAGAAGAGTTAAGGTATGCAAGGTAAAGTAGCCCTATAAAAATAATTATTTACTTCAATTATTCAAATATTTATGATTTTTATCCATTTTTGATGAAGTATATTTGAATTGTGAAAGTATATCGGAAAGTATACTTGATATTCTTCTGCAAATGCCTGCTAAAAATTAAAGTCTGTAATAGCTATTATATAAGTAAATTTAAAAAAAAATCAAGATATATATATTGAAATGCATTGTTGCAATAATGTATAGAGGGAAAAAAAACTATATAAATATACATGTATCTATCTAACTGTGTTGACCAAGATTAAAGTACTTAAAATATAAAGGAATTTAAGATTGTCAAGATGTACAATATAGATCTGTGGTCAGTAAATATCTTCAATTTAAAGCAGCAGAACTGATTATCATAATCGTAATAGATGCATAGAGACTGAAATACAAAATTAGGGCTACTCAAATTATCTGTTTTGTTTTTAAAATACACAAATTTCATATAAGAGTAGACGTTGACCATGACTTTCTTTAAGTCTATTAAAATATCTGTTATAGTTTCTTATCACATACATATATACAATATGAATATGTGTGTGCGTTTAGCAAAATAAATTAT
Source organism: Polistes canadensis (assembly GCF_001313835.1). Lineage (NCBI taxonomy): Eukaryota > Metazoa > Arthropoda > Insecta > Hymenoptera > Vespidae > Polistes > Polistes canadensis. The sequence continues at coordinate 73,735 of NW_014569587.1, forward strand.
AATTATCTTAATTTTTATTTTAATATAAAACGAATTGTTTATTCTTTCAGCACATGTATCTACATTTAATAGTTTTTTTCCATGTATGTGATTTGGGTTTTACTTAATAAGTGTGGTAGACTCATACATGTATGTGGTTGCCTACTGCAGATTTATTTGTGCGAAAATTGCACATTAAACAATTTACAGAAAATTATATATTGATTAATCACCTTCTCCATAAAAATAAATAAATCCATTTTTTAATAAACAATATTCATTATATATAGTTGTGTACTGTTTGATTATTATACATTAATAAATTTATTTTTTTTCTCAAATATTATTTCTACAATTAGGTTTTAAAATATATTACAATTTTAACGCAATTTAAATTCAACTGTAATAATCTTTGTACATTAGACTATTCCATATCACAACTTGCAGCAATTATCAGATCATGTTTGTACTTCCTATTTTTGTGACAATTTTAATTGCGTTCAGATAAACGTTCACTTTATTATATTTGAACATTTCATAGCAACTTCAATGCAGACCACATGAATGTAATTTTACATTTAGTAATCTTTCATCCGCTTTCTCTCTCCCTCTCTCTGACTGTTTCTCTCTCTCTCTCTTCCTTTTGCAATTTATTTTAAATTATTTATACATAAAATAAAAAAAATAAGTTACTTTTTAAATGTTTCTTATATTAATATATGCAACAGATTACAAATAAATCTTACTAAAAACAATATTATCATTGAATAAATAATAATACTGTGAAAAATAAATTGACATATAAACAGTTATAATTAATTAATAGTAGGTAAAATATATAAATATATGCAATAATGGTGAAAAATATTTAACTTCATAGTGTACATTCTAATTTAATTAATTTACAAGAACAAATTAGTGTACAAAAAAGTATAAATAAAATTTAATCTCATTTAAATATTATATAAGCACATATAAAAAAATATAACTTAAATTAATTAACTATTGTGCACAAGACTGCAAAAATCAAGAATCTTAATAATTTGTAGGCTTACTAGTTCGGCCGCATTTTTCAACCGATAAAATAAATTAGTATTTTATATATATTACATATAATTATACATTTTAATGTGAGCAAAGTATTATTATTGTAGAGTAATATGATATGATAAAGTTTTACTTCTCATATGAAACTAATTCAAACTTCGTACAGATTCAATATTACTTTCCATTATACATTTAAATGAAATATAACTTTGATTCATTATATTGGGTTGAAGCATATATCTGTCCTGCTTCTTTGTTTTTTTACAAATAGGGTTAGCAGGACGAATATATATTACTATCCAATAATTAAATCATACTTCAATCTTTACGATATATAAAAAGCAATAAATAATATATATTTATTATTTTTTATATGCCGTAAAAAAATATTTAGGCTGAATCGATATAATTAATATTATATTCATATTATTAAATAAAGTAGATATTGTATGATAAATAAAATATAAATTCTGTACTAGTAACATAAACTTAAATTTAATAATCTTTCAGGTACTGGAATAAAAAAAATAAATTATTACACAAGTACAAAATAGGACAATAGCTTTGTAAGCAAACATAAAGTGACACTCTACAATATATATCTTTTAAATTGCATGCATTAACAATTTATGCTCAAGCATTAATATATATTTATATACTATACCAAATATTACTATTATTCTGATTTATTAGATTAATTTGTTGAACTGTAATAGTATTGATGAATTGATAACTCTTTTATAATATAATATTTTCTTTTCTATACAATATATGATTTTTAGTTTCCTAATAATATAGATTTTTAGTATTATTTATGCAGCAGGGCAGAAAAATTATTGGATTCTTATTTAAATAACATAATCAATATATTAGAATGAAATTTCATTTGATCGGGCAAGCAATAGAAAATGCTTTGTATGCATTAGTAATTCTTGTATATAAGGACTAAAAATGTATGAAAATATTGCTAATTCAAATATAATAAATTGTCATTTTCAATGTTCCTAATGAAGGTATGTGCAATATATTATATGAATAGTTGTTTCTTGTAAAATTTAATATAATTACGCTTAGCGCAAGCTGAAACAAATGTAAGAAAATAATGTTACTCATATAATTTAAACTCATTTAACAATACATTTTAAGATTTATATACATCCCCTGCTTTATTCTTTGTTTATGCCAAAGATATAATCACAGATTTGAAACTGTGCTTAGTTACCTCTTGGAATGTATCTGTGGAAGATCAACAGTGATATTGTACAAGAAAAAAGAATCTATAATCTACAGGTCATCTCTTACAATATCTTATATTGATTTTTTGTCTTTAGGATTATCTATCTTCCATTATTAGAAGAACTGCAGGGTTGTCTTTTTTTTTTCTTTTTTTTTAACTGAGCTTTGGAATATTTTTTTAGATTTTAGCTCAGTAAAAATATTTTAAACATATGCAGGCGAAAGACTTAAAGTAAGACGAGAAATAACATTGTTGCGTATCGTAGCCCGAGTTGTCCTAGAACTTTTAATAATTTGTATCACCATGATGCGGCAGTCATGGCAGACAACCATAGCAACACCTCTTAATCGTTCTGCCGCCAAACGTTGTTCAGAACTTGGACTAGCAAATGTTGAAAATGCTTTCGTAGATGTGGTAGTTGCTGGACTACCACTTCCTTTATAATTTCTATAAATACATTATTATATTGAGAATACTTATAAATCGAGCGAAAGTATATATATATACATGCATGCATATATATATATCGTGTGAGCTATACCTTTTTTCTGCTGTACAAGCATCAATGTCTCGCCGAGAATTAGATGAAGGAATCGAAGTTGGTGTTATGGCCGAAAGAGGTGTAGTGGCAGGAGTCGAAGAGGGTGTTATACTTCGTAATGCAGAATCTTTACGCCTAGAAGCTGGTGAAGCTGGGGCTGAACCAACTGCTCCTGTACCTCTTAACCAAGAATTTTTTCCACTTGTATCTGGTTCTGAAGATGACGGCGATAACAATAAACCAGGAGATAATAATACCACTGGTACATGAGCAAAATGTTCGGTTGGAATCCGCATCTATAATTATTATTATTAATTACAATTAAAATAAAGAGATTTTTTTTAAACAAAAGAATATTGTTGAGATATATATTACGAACTTTGGAATAACATTTAACACAAACTGTTCTTTCGCAAAGACGACAACGTTGACCCCATGGCCCTAATAAACCAAATCTTGTTTTCAGACACAAGAAACAAACGCGTCTTTTTTCGACATCTTCTTTTACTTGACCCTCAACAGGCAGCGATTCCAATTCGGCTTTAGTCAATACGCTTCGAATATGTACGATTTCTTCTAACGTTAATGAAAGTCTTTCATCAAAGAACATATCACCCAAGGTTGGTTTCTAAACAATATTGTAATTAACATTCAAACAATATCATTTTTCTATTTCTACGAAATTTGTTTTCATAATTTTCATGAATTTTGTACCTGTGTATTATCTTCTTGCCAATCAACGTTTCGATCTTCAGTACTATCTTTTCCTTCAACAACCGTATTCGATCTTCGAGGTTGTCTAGCTCTAGGCTGAGGACTAAGACTTGGACTTGGATTAAGACTAATATTTGGACTAGTCCCTTGACTCAAAGTAGATCCTGTTATATTTGCATGTTGTCGACTTTGAGGTCTTGAATGCGGAAGAGATGTTGTCCCAGTAAAAGATGTAAGACCTATATTACGCCTGGCTGCATGTTTTCTTGCAGAAGCCCTTCTAGAAGGACACTGAGTTGCAAGATCGTATGCTGTGAATTAAAAGATAATATCACATGATTATTTATAATATTTTAATGTGTTTGTGTGCTTCTGCATATGTGATGCGCGTACTTATCGATTTTTATATAATACATATATATAAATATTTTTTTAAAAATTATTTATTTTAACGCGTTTAGAACCAAAACATTTAACTTTAATGAATAATATAACAAAGGTCAATTAAATAGTCTTTCATGCATTAAAGGTTAAAGTGTAAAATTATACATGCGGTTAATTGTTATATAAAAAGATTTACTCTTGAAAATAAATTATATACGGATATCATTACATTCCAGTTGAGTATCGCAGAAACGGTGATACTCGTTTCTCGTAAGCCGAAGACCACCAGTTTTTTTCCAAGGATTCGCTGAATCCACATCTTCGTCGTCTCTCTCATGATCATGATCTTTATTATCATTTGGAATATCACGATTTTCAAATGAATAATCATAGGCCTCGTCTTCTTCCTCGAATCTTGTTACATTTAATTCATCGTTATAATCTTCATCGTCTTCGTCTTCCGCATCGAGCTGTATACAATGTCCAAATGTTTTATATTTTAATTGAAAATTGTTTCAAATTAATTCGACATAAAGAAAAAAAAGGAAGAAAATTCTAAATACAGCCCACCTTCAAATCAAAATCAACGGGGATTATTTTTCTAGTCCGTCTGGTATTCAAACTATCGGAATCTCTACGAGCAGGTTTCGGTACGGTCGGCGACCCATTTTCTTTCATGTTATTAATGTCGGATGTCTGTTCTGTAAATTTAATTTTTCAATCTTAAGTTATTCTTTAATGCAATTAGAAGCAAGAAGCGTCAGAAGTATAGATGTATGCTTGTCAGAGCTTAATGAAATATGACTGATGCGACACGTTATATGTTATCGTCGTAAATTTTATTATTCATTTATATATATATCCAAATTTAATTAGATTGTCTCTACGAACAAAAAAATCTATTTATTTTATACATAAATAATAATAAATACGTAATTTTACAAATTGAAAAGTATATATGTACGAAAAAGACGAATGGCGTTGAGGGATAAATAAAGATGGTTTAACATGGATATATTTATATATAATACATCGAAATACTTTTAATTTTTAGCTAGAAAATTAAATGAAATAAATTTAGCAAGAAAATTACCGATCAAACGCCTGGACAAAAAAAAAAAGAAAATACTAACTATACACAACGCCTGCGAATAAAAATCTCTTTTAGAGAAAATCAGATAATAAACAGCAGTAGCAGCAGCAGTAGTAGCAGCAGCAGCAGCAGCAGCAATTCTTCGTATATATAAACGTTGAAACGAAGAATAATATTTGATATGTTGAAGTGGTACTTCGTCAGATTCTATTTAATGCGATGAGATGTGATGATTACCTGTCGTCGTAATGCGTCTTCTACACGACTTACGATTCCTATTTCCTGGCACGCGAATCTCAAATTTTCCGATCCTTTGACGTGGTTGTGGTACTGGAACAAGACTAGTTTTCGTCGTGGTCTGATCATCGGACTGCAACCATTGAGCCGCAACATCCTGAGCAGGTTCTTGTTCCTGTTCTGGTTGAATCGGTGGCACTTCACCTAGCACTATTCTACGCGATTCTCCACCTACAGCGAGTAACATCACTCTTTCTCTAGTTCTTTCTCTTTTTGATATATCCCTTATTATCATTTAGAATTTAGGATAATTTCAAATTTCCTTTGATTATTACGCGACTTTAAAAAAAAAGCAAAATCATTGATATTTAAATTCAACCCTATGGAACGCGAAATCGTTCGAAATCCAATAAGACAAATCTTCTTGACACAAATTAAAATATAAATAATTTTTTCTCAAGACGAGCACGTACAATTATATCGCCATTATCATTTCGTTCACGCTTCATATTTATCTTCCAAAAATAATCGCGAGAACCTTCCGTAAAGTACACAGTCCGAACGATCAAATGTTTGTTCTGTTCCGCACGTAGTATTATTTATTCGTATCGACTTTGCAAATAATTACAAAAAAAAAAAGAAAAGAAAAGAACGGTAATTGGAACGTTCCCTCTTCGACACAGCAGGGACAAAATGTTAAAGGCACGTGTTCTCGTTGTTATACGGATATATCTTCGACGACGTGCTTGACCTATTCCGAACCGAGTCGAGAGTTCGGATAGACTTTTTCACGACCGAACGAATTCTCCCCTTTTTCTAAGCGTACAAGTGGAAAACAGAAAACTATGAGGGAGGAACTGAAGAATGAAGAGTTAACTATTTCTGGTCGATTAGAAAGCGAGTGAAAATAGAGGGTGATTATGGAACGTCTGTTAGGTAAGCGTCGATCGTGATCTCGCGTTACTACTATGCTCCGATCGCGACTCGGTGAATGTCTCAGCCGCCACAGTCGCCACCTCGTCATCTCTTTCTCTTTCTCTCCACTGGTGGTGCACACTTTCGGTTATTGATCGTCGACGGAGTCTCTCCCTTTTTACAGTTAGTCAGCTAGCTAGCTAGCCAGCTAGCCAGTCAGCCAGCCAGCTAACAGCGCCCCAAATCATGATTCATTCAGAGTAATTCTGATCTAAGCAGCCCCACAGGTGAGCAAAAATACGATGCAGTTACTTTACCACATCTACAACATTTTAAATAGCACCCATGGGCTGCTCCATATATACCCTATTACATATAGTATCTATGTAGGTATCTATAGAATCATCGAAATTGAATATAAACCGTCTAGAAACATGCCACGTTTGATCTGGCATACTTTCCTTTTGATTACGTTAGATTTTAAAGCAACCGCCTAATCATTTCCATAATCGTGCAAGCGTGTACACATTCACGCTAGAATTGCGCGCGTCGTTCGCTGCGCATGAGCCACGGTTTTTTACTTCTTTCCGCTTGTATTTATATATATATATATATACATGAATCATATATATATATATATACAGCATACATACTCGTGTAAGGTACCCGTCACACGTGCATACTGTACGATCTGCCAGTGAATTCAACATCAATGCGCATACGTGACCTCATAAAAGAGGTGCATGTGTCTGCTGCAGTACACTCGATACTTTAATCTTCCTCTAATTTTTGTATTACAATCGTTTATACAATGATAATTAACACTTAACGTATTTTTATTATAAGATATATGAGATAGGATAAAGCTGAGTATGTTTTCGATGACGTTTATTATTTACGTGCATAGGTGTAGTGATGTCAATTGTAAACGTATCGCAACGTTCAAAATCTTTCAATATTAAAAGCGAAATATATCGAATAAATAATAAAATATTTACACTCACCATTCGATCGTGCTCTTTCTTCAATCGTAGGAGCTTGCCGTCTCTCACGTGATGATCGTAAAGGCTTCGGGGGTTTCTTTATACTCTCCATCAGCAATTCTCGTAGAGTGCATTCTTTCCGTAAAGGAGGTAGTTGTCTCTCTGATGCCTGTTAATATTTTAAATATCGAATATTAAAATTGATATATATTCGAGAGAGAGAGATTATTCAAATATATATTTCCTAACAATGCTTGCAATGATTTTGCAATGTTGTTTCTTAATCAATCAAAATTTCCTTTTACCTTTTTCAAAGGCGGTCGACTTCGAATAAATTCAAGAATAATAGCGTGAACGTCCTTCTTTGAATGAGGTGTCGGCGATGGTGTCTTTTTCAGACGATACCTTCGCTCCCGAATATCATCCATTAAAATTTCATAAGGGGTTAATTCAAATTCTGCACCTCGTCTCTGCCCTTGTCCTCGAGATTGTAAATTGGCTTCTACTTTTTTCAATTTAACACCTTTCCTTAACTCGCTTATAACTTGTACCCAAAATCTTGCCTGTGAATATATTATATACCACAATTCAACGATACTTTACATATATGTGTATATATAAAAATTTACACAAATATGTTGCATCAATACCGCGCAACGAAACGAGTGAATTCCTGTAAATGCCATTTTATGTTTAAATATAACACGTGTTACCTTTGAAAATGTATACTCAATCATTTTTATATTACAGTTTCAAAAGCTATTTATGTAATCTGTTTTAAATAATTTATCAAATGTGTGTTTATATGCATTATGTATATATATATGTATATATATATATATATCTAATCATGCGACATGCATAAAATTTTTTTATTATGATTATGCTAGCATCATCAGTTTATACTATGCACACAATTATCATTAATGACGTACTTGTATAGCTCTCCAAATCCTAATGTCAGTCTATAATAGCAGACACACAAATGAATAGATGTTAAAAATCTTATCACTGAAAACAAAAAACACTGGCATACATCGATGCAACTTATTGTCTTTTTCTTTTATATATTTACTTTATGCCAGTTGGATAAATAGCGTAGGATAAGTTAGATTTGACAGATAATTATAAAGAATTTATCTCGTGCTTTTTTTATAAAACTTACCCAGTCATTGAAACCAAATCTATCTAACTCGTGCAACGATGTCGACCCATGTTTTGCATTATCTGTAGTAGGCGATGGTTTTTCTCTATCGTGAAGCTTGTTTGTTGCAACTTTTCTTAAAAATTGAGATAATTCCAATGCCTCTGCTACATAAGCTCTTATTACAGCACGATAATGCATTTCTGCTACTTCGGTTGTAGTCTCCATGTGTATAGTACATAACTATAAGTTAATCATTTAAATTTATTTTACACAAGTACAAAAAAAATGGTTTATTTATAAATATATTATTATGTTCTAGGACGTTTTCTTTTTATTTCCTAATAGTCATCCGACAAAAGGACCAAATCTTAATCTCACTACTTTCGGTCTCTGACCGACTCGGGTACGTAACGATATCTATTTTATATGTAAGGAAATATATTAAACTTACATTCAAAACATGCTTCAAGGAGAATGTAGATGAATTTCCTTCATAAGAGGAATTAGTTTCTTCCATAGCGAATTCGTCTATATCCATTTCTCCTGAATCTCTCTCGATACCTTCATCATCTGTTTCTTGCAAACGTTCTGTATTTGTCTCACAATCAGTTCTAGAATCTATTAACAATAATTCATTCATAAATAAGAACTTATGTAATGATATGAATTGTATAAGAAATACTTTGTTGCAATTAATATTATAAATTATTATTTGAAACATGATTATGTGTGTGTGTATGTGATATATGTATATAGACTTATGGACTGTAATCCAACCTTGCTCTGAATTTGTCATTAGTGTAATAAGCTTTTCCAAAGCAGGGGGCAAAGTTCTCTCTTCTTCTTTCTTAGAGCCAAAATCAAGAGCTTTAAAAATTATAGTCCCCAAATAATAAACCGCCTATATAATTAGAAAATAATATTATTTATTATATTATAGAGAAAAGTAATATAAAATTATAATACTTAAAATTGATAAGTTTTCTATAACTTACTTTTCGTTCAGAGACAATTGAACATTTTGTATCTGTTGGAGAAATAATGAAATAAATTTGTAAAACAACCTTTAACAGTTAAAAAGATAAAAGAATAAGAAAATATGGTACATACCTATAACAACATCACCATCCTTGTGAAGAAATATTTGTGATAGTTTAGACAGCTTATAACATTTATTTTGTGGAAGAGAAGACAAGGTTTTAGCAGCCTGATAACATAATGCCCATGCTTGTTCTTCTCCGACAGGACCATTAAAGGATGACAATATATTGTCAAGATTTAATCGGCCTTTTTCATCAAGTTTGCATAAAGATGTACTTGATTTTTTAGACATTTCTATTTCTGATTTTACTTCTTCATCTGAAGCCTCGCTACTTTCCTCTCCTGATATTGAATTTGTCTTTGCGGTAGTCATTTTTGATTTCTAAAATCATATATACATAAGAAATAATTATTTAAAAATTTAATAAAAATAAAATTTCATTCTACTAAAAACAAATTTTTTATGAAGCAAATAAATATGTATTTTCATATTTTTTGTAGTTAATATAAAATATATTAAGAAGGAAAATAATAATCTCCATTTTAACTTTAAATTTAAATTAATCATATCAGATAATGAATTTTCTGTCATGTCCAATTTGTATGCTTACATTGTAACAATTAAATGTAATAATCGAACATCATTGATTGAAATAATTTGTTTATACAGTAGTAATATAATGGTTTTAACCGTACACTGCAATACATGACCTTTACATTTGTACGTTTAAAATTTTGATATTGCATGAAACAATTATCTACGTACAGCGACTATAATATTGTTCGTGTTTCATATGTAAACACAGCCATTAAAGAAAAATTGAATTACTAATAAAATAATTGTACTATTTATTAGTCGTCAGGGAATTAAATATATTCTTTAAAATGATGAGATACTTCTTATTACGCTTTTTTTTAAACAGTATTCCACTATCAACTACTATGACACGAACTGACTACAGAGATATCAAAGCATTAAGCAAAATTGACAAAGATAGATGATACGAAAGCTAAAAAGTAATAAATGCTTCACTACTGCTCTCTGACGGGCTAATTACGTATTAGTGTCACGTGAGATTGTTATAAAAATTAGTAACCAATGAATAAGATAATACCGTATCGTTTCTATTTATGAGCTCAGCGCTCTCTATAGTTTTTCATAGTTTTTATTATTTTCTGAACAATAACTTAACCTTTTTATATTCTTGTCTTCGTTATTTTCTTATATATACGTATGTATAATATATTTACATGTTTTTAAATAACGTAATGTTATTGTCTTTTTGTAGAGAAAATATAAATTATTTCTCTCATAATAATTTTTATAATAAATAATTTATTAAAGGCACAATGGATGAGATTCCGAGTATTGTTGTCCGTTTAGCAGTAGATAGAGCAGATATGAGTACAGTTACAAGTGAAAATGTACAACCACGATTTTACACTCCTGGAGAAGAAATATCAAATCAACCTAATTTTTTAAGGTAACAAAATATGATAAAATAATGAACCATGTTCATCAGCATACAAATGTATTAAAAAAATTTAATATAATTATATTAGGGGTCATGGTACTTATGTTGATGATGAAAATACACTGAGAGCTTCAGTTGCTGGTGTTTTAGAAAAAGTCAATAAATTAATATCAATACGACCATTCAAAGCGCGTTATCAGGGTGAGATTGGTGATGTTGTTGTTGGACGTATAACTGAAGTACAACAAAAGCGTTGGAAGGTTGATACAAATTCAAAACTTGATTCTGTTCTATTACTATCCAGCGTAAATTTACCTGGAGGTGAATTGGTAAGAAATGTATTATTTGAATAAACATTATTTGTATATATATTACTAGTGTACGCTAAATTTTATCATTTTTACAGAGAAGACGATCTACTGAAGATGAGCAAACAATGAGACGTTATTTACAAGAAGGAGATCTTATTTGTGCAGAAGTACAAAGTATTTTCGTAGATGGTTCTCTATCATTACATACAAGAGTTTTAAAGTATGGTAAATTGTCTCAAGGGATAATGTTAAAAGTACCACCTGCTCTTATAAAGAGGAAAAAAACACATTTTCACAATTTGGAGAATGGAGCTAGTTTAATATTGGGAAATAATGGCTATGTATGGATTGGTGCTAATACACAAGACAGTGATAAATCAGAAGGTGGTTTTACGCAAGACTTATCCAGAGTACCTCATGAAAATCGTGAAGTATGTGCTCGCCTTCGGAACTGTGTTTTAATTTTGTCACAGTGTAACATGAAATTAACTGACACATCTATAACGTATGCTTATGAAGAATCTATGAAATATAAGGTGAGCGAATTATTGCTACCTGAACCAATAGTCGATATATCATTATTAACACATCGAAGACTTATACAAATTTAATAAAAACGTATTAAAGAATAATTCTTTGTTATATATTCAATCTAGTAAAAAAGACATGTAAATTATATTTAAATAAAATGTTACATTTTTTACTGTATTAATTTATCTTAATTGTTGATCCATATGAAAATTTATAAGGAATAATTTATGTTATCGTGAATAAGATATATGGTAAAAAGTAGATATGATATAAAGGTTGTTCTGTTGATTGTAACTACTTTACAAAATGAAGACAGCAGTAATCAATAATCTCTTTCCTATATTACTAGTAAAAGAATGCATATATACAATACTGCAGTATTTCATTAATAACTATATTTTAGTTAAATAGTCCTTTATAAGGTGTTTGCATAGAAATAGCTAAAGTATTGATTAAACAAATAACTTGGAAACGACCAGCCAAAGTGGACAAACATGGATGCATGCTTTACTGCCTTTGATAAGGATGAAGATGGATTTCTATCTCTGCCAGAATTTAAACTTATATGCTGTGCACTATTTCGCAATAATCTTGGAAATATTTATACGCTTGAAGAAGAACAATTACAAGAAATATATTCTATCTTTGATCTAAATCATGATGGAATGATAGATAAAGAAGAATTTGAAGTGTGTATAAATATGTTTATATATATCTAAACGCATAAGTAAGTAAGAAGTATTTTAATAATTTATTATTATATATTCAGATCTGCTGGAATCTTTGGATTAAAGTGTGCACACGTCCGAAAAATGCTTTCCTCATTGTGGATGTTCAGAATGACTTTATATCAGGATCTTTAAACATTAAACATTGTGCTGCACAACATGACGGTTTAGAAGTAGTTGAACCTATTAATCGTCTACTAGATACAGTGCAATTTGATGCTGTATTTTATTCGCTTGATTGGCATCCTGTAGATCATGTGTCCTTCATTGATAATTTATCTCTAAGGTATCATTTTAATAAGATTCTTTATATATTATTTTATTAAAAATTCTTTATATATGTAATATTACTTATTCTTTTTATAGGGAAATTGATGAAAGCAATGGCATAACTAAGGAAACGATCAAAGTATATGACACTGTAACATTTAAAGGGCCACCTACAATAAAGCAAAGGTTATGGCCTCGTCATTGTGTTCAGGATTCATGGGGTGCTGAACTTCATAAAGATTTAAAAATTGTTAAAGATGCTATAAAAATTTACAAGGGAACTAATTCGGAAGTAGATTCATATTCCGTATTTTGGGATAATAAAAAATTAACAGAAACGACATTAGCTTCTCAATTACAAGAGATAGGTACTACAGACATATACATTTGTGGATTGGCATATGATGTTTGTGTAGGTGCTACTGCTGTTGATGCAATGACAAGTGGTTATCGTACTATTCTTATTGATGATTGTAGCCGTGGAGTCGATCTAGTCGATATTGAAAAAACAAAATCAAATGTAATAGCTAATAATGGAGTAATAGTGAATTCAAGTCAAGTTAAAGCTATGGTCGAAGGAAGAGATAGAAGACCAGAACTCGGATATAAACTTGCTCTGGAAATTAAACAGAAATTAAGTATTTTAAATGGTGTTGAGAAATAGCTTGCTTCTAATGTAAAAATAAATTAGATAGAAAGAGTGTATAAATATATATATATAATAATTGTACATTAAAATGTATAAAGACTTAGTAGACTATTACTGAAAAAATTGAAAGATAGATAGATATAATATAAAATAATAAAATACTATATTTATTATAAACTATAAAAAGAGAAGAATATACATTAATAATCAGCTGCATTACTGGCCAAATAGTCGCGTCGGCCAATATTCGATGCTTGTTTATTTTGAATAGCTTCCAGTTTAGGACATTCAGTAATTCTGTGTCCAAGACCACCACAATAACTGCAACCACGTTCATCTACAAAATTAAATAACAGTATAGATTTCTATTGAAGTAAAGAATGAATAATTAATAAAATTTGTAGATATTATTTTACCTCCCAAATTAAGATATTTCTCATTTTCAGAACAAAGTTCAAGTAGAAATGGTGGTACTTTCTGTTTGGCTTCCATTAATAAATGTTTAAGATCAAGTAAGACAGATTCATCATTTGCTTTATTAATAAATGTTGTTGCTATTCCAGTTCTCCCTGATCTTCCAGTTCTTCCAATTCTATGTACTGAAACACAGCAAATTATTTTCTTAATTGCATGCTCCACGTGAGAAAATATATATTATTTTAAAAATGTATTACTGATTTTTTTTGATAATTCATATTACCATAATTTTCTACATCATCTGGCATATCATAATTTATAACGTGCTGAACGTCCGCAAAATCAAGACCTTTAGAAGCAACGTCTGTCGCAACTAATACATCTTTTCTGCCAGCGCGAAACGCTTCAACCGAACGTGATCTTTCTTCTTGATCTGAAATTGAAAAAGCCTACAAGTGAAGAATTTTGTAAAATATTTTCGAATTATTATGACATGACAAATGTTTTATTTAAATATTATTACCTTTTCCTCCGTGTATTGCTACAGCTTCTACACCTTTTAGAAGTAAATACTCATGAATAGCATCAACATCCTGTTTTTTTTCAGCAAATATAAGTACAGGTGGTGGAGTTTTTTGAAGACATTCCAAAAGGTATACTATCTTTGCCTCTTGTTTTACATATTCTACTTCTTGTATAACATTCATTGAAGCAGCACCTGCACGGCCAACATTTATTGTTACAGGTTTGACTAAAGCTGAACGAGCAAAATTTTGAATCTTTTTTGGCATAGTTGCGGAGAATAGTAAAGTTTGTCTTTGGCCCTATATAGAATAAGAATATTTTTTATTTTCACGTTAAAATCTTAGTAATAATTTTACTTTAATATTAATCTGTTATACATACTCTGAAGAAAGAAAAAATTGTCCTCACGTCTTCTTCAAAACCCATGTCTATCATACGATCTGCTTCATCCATACATAAATATCTGCATACACTTAATTTAACCATTTTTTTGTCTAGCATATCCATAAGACGTCCTGGGGTAGCTACCATTATATGTACACCTCTGCAGATATTAAGTTATTATTAGTAATTAAATGCATGTTAATAGTTAAGACAATTGTATCTTACATACTTATTAATAACTTCTAAAGATTCAGATACAGGTACTCCACCAATTGCTAAACAACTACGTATATCAGGACAACCAGCTTGTCTTAAACTATTTGTGTAATGCCGAATAATGTCATAAGTTTGTTTTGCTAATTCTCGTGATGGACAAATTATAAGACCTATAACATTATAAAATGACTTTTAGTAATATATTGCTATATTAATTACTTAAGTAATTACCATAGGGTCCTTCGTTTCGTATAAAAGGCATGCCCACTTCTTGTTCTAAACAAAACATTATAATGGGTAAAACAAATACTAATGTTTTACCACTTCCAGTAAAAGCTATACCTATCATATCACGACCAGAAAGCCTGTTAAAAAATCACGAATTAATTATGCAATGAGATATTAAAGATTAAAATCAATAAAAGTGGGATAAATGTATTACTGACACAGTAGGTATTCCTTGTACTTGTATTGGAGTAGGCTTAGTAATTCCTTTCTGTTCTAAACCATTCAAGATACCTCTGTGAAATTTCATTTCTTTAAAGCTTTTTAATGGAGGAGGTACGTCGTCTCCTTCTACCAAAATTCTTAATTTTTTTCTAACTCTTTCATGTCTGGCTTCTCCAAGATGAAGTACTAATTTTGGAGGGTGCCAACTAGTTTTAATCGGATCTTCATATTGAATACCTTTTGCCAATTCAGCAACACCCATTAAAGCTTTATTTTCAGCTACGCTTTCCAAAATTTTTTCTTCTTCCTTTAATTGTTTTTCCATAGCGCTTTCTTTCTTAGCTGCATATAAATAACATTAATATTTTAATCATTTTATTTAATGGTAAGTTTATACTTATTTTAAGACATGAGTTACCTTCTGCTAATTTTTTTAATTCTGTATGTTGATCCAAAAGAGAAATATTAGATTTACGGCCCCAAACTTGACCGTTATCATCATCTGCGTCGTCTTTTTCATTTTCACTGCTACTTTTTCCAATACCACCATTTGCACTTTCTTCTTTTAACTGATTGATTTTACCAAGTTTAATAAGCTGTTGTTTTTTTCGTTCTTTAATAGGTATATATGGTACATAATCCTCATCAGTGTCGGAGAAAGTATTTTTTTCTTCTTCGTCATCTTTTCTGTATCTCTAAACATATTATATAATATTATATTATTTATATACATGCATATACGCTTACTTTCATACAATTAAATAATAAAATAGTAAATGCAACTAAATTTACTTACTTTTCTAGATCGTTCATTGCTATTAACCTGACTCATAATGATTATTTACAAATCACTACTAAGTTAATATTATTTAATAAAACAAAATTACTTTGTTATAAAGTACCACCACATTATTTTGTAAATAGAACTGTATTATAATAAATTATATTATTGTTAAAAATAATTATACGTTAAAATATAAAACATATTAACAATATATGTAAGGTTATGTGATGCCAATCCAAAACATTGATGCACCACCTGTGTTAAATTTTGGAAACTGTTAGTATCTCTGCACCTAGTGCTTTACCTTTTTCTTACCTACCGTCGGTAATAGTAGATTTTCGATTATCGAGTTATATCGAATCAGTATTATTTCGATTTTCAACGAATGAAAATCAAAACTCTCTCCTTCGTACAGGTAACTGCTTTGTATATTAACTGTACTGCTAAGCACATTAATTAACTACAGTAATGATTAATAAATAAAATATAAACTAATGATTAACAATAAGAGATTGAAGTTTATAGATACGAATAAAATACAAAATAACAGATAAATAAGATAATTATAAACCAATTAGATATCTTACAAAATCTATTTTTTTTTTATTATATGCAGCTACATATATAATTACATTTTTATATAAAATTTCTTAGACTATAAAATAAATTTCACCATTTACTAATAATAAGACTACGATGTATTCTCGTAAAATGGTCAAATACGTTATTAGGATTTAGAATTTGCGAGTAAAAATTTTCTATCGTACAAATTTCTTCATACAATTCTTCTGTAGTCATCTCCAAAACATTCGCACATTCATTTAATAGCCAACGAAAACTTCTTGGTAAAACTTTTTCAAATAATTCGAAGTTTTTTGCTTTTACACGACTAAATATACAGTGATACATCCAGTAATCTTCACAGGGACAGAAAAATTTCATGTTTTCAGATTCTTGTTCGCTAGAATCTATGTCATTTTTTAAAATTAATTTTGTCTCATCTATATCTAGATTCTGTTCTAAAATGTCATCATTTAATATGGATATATCAGATAAATCGAAATAATTATTCATATTATTTAAATCGCTATTAAAATTATATTTTCGATCAAATATTTTTTCTTCATTTTTTGATATATCACATGGCACTTTGAATAAACTCATTTCAAGATCATTAAATGAATCCAAATCATTATTATCCAAATTATCATTATCCAAATTATCATTATCTAAATTTATTCCAGTAAAATTATGTAAGTCATAAAAATTAAGATTATCTATTAAATTAGGTTTTATAAAATTATAGCTATTCATTAATTTTTGTACTTCTGAAGCTTTCATGAATTGTCCTTTCGAATTACGATATCGATGCATTTTACGTTTCATAAAATCTTCAATACTTTCCAGTTCTTGTGGCTTAAGTATTGATTCTTGCTCGTATTGTGTTAATTGGATATTATATTTCTGATAAAAATCTATATCCATTGTATCAGGTTTTTGTTTAATTGTGTCTTTAAAATGTAATACATCATCATCCGATGTAGCTTCATTTTCTTCGGGTATTAATAATTTACCATCTGGTAATACATCTCCAAATATAAAATCATTATGATCGTTATGATTAAAATTTGTATTCATTTTTAATGAATTTCGTACGTCATCAAAATATTGTAATTTTGTATTGTCAACTCTAGTATAACAAGGTATATTTTTATCTATATAAGAAACAAAATTTTCTATTTTTTTTATATTTTCTTCTTCTGACTCGTTAAAATCACATATTTGAACATCTTCTTTAAGTTTTGACACTTCTTGCATCTTATTTCGTTCAAAGTAAGGTACAATTTTATTGATAAAATGTGATCTGGAGTTTACAATTATCAAATTTATGTTACATTGTGCAGCAAGTTGCTGAAAACTATAAAAATAAAAAATAAAATAAAATAACGATTAGATATAAATACTGTTACCATAAACGTGAATAAATATATATTCAAATTTACTCACTCATTGATATTTGTCATATATCCAACTTTGGTTTCATAAAAGTCAGTTTTTAAAATATCAGGAATTTTGTTAGAAGAATTTTCCCATAGTTGTTGAAGATAAGAGTAAAGAGGCGTCAATGATGGATTAAATATTGTTACGTCTTCTGATGGTTTATTATCTTGATTTAACTTTTCAAAACACCGCTTCATAGCATCAGTAAGATCTCGTGGAAGGAGATGCTTATAATTATTAATTTCTGGATTTTCTCCATCTTTTTTTGATTTAATAAATTCCAAGAAATTAAGGTACATATTATTGCTCAGCGGTAACGTTGGGTCGTATTTTAATTTTGTTGGATAATGCTTATTAACTAAAATATTTTTTCTACATTCGATATATCTTTGCCATTCGCAAAAACTAAATAATTTTGTATCAAGTACATCTTGTTTGCTACCTACACTGAAACAAAAAAAAACATATGAATTACATATTCTAAGAAATAAAAAAAATAACACAGTATCACAAAAAAAATTATTACAAAGGAATATTCATATTAACAAAAATCATTTGCATCGAGATCTTTATAAACATTTGTTTTTCGTTCATTTAAATCTGCTCCAAATATCATCTCATTATTTTTAATAACAGCATATGGCATTCTTTTATATGTAAAATATATATCCCAAGATCCATCTTTTTTAAGTACAATACCACCGCTATTTTTTGTAAATTTAATCAACATGTAATCAAGATTTCTCTGTAATGCAGTTCTTGGATCGTAACCTTGATTAATATCATCTGCAATACGTCGAGCCATTCCAAGCTTTATTATAGATTCTCCATGACCCGTTAAAGAACATCCTACATTTTTATCAGCATAAGTTCCACATCCTAATAATGGAGAATCTCCCACTCTTCCAACCATTTTTCTATTCAAGCCACCTGTTGTTGTTCCTGCAGCAATACTACAACCATCCCATGCCACGCAGCCAACAGTTCCCACGCTACCTACAGACAGTTAGTTTTAAAATAATATTTGTGATCAATTGTAAGATTGTTATTTCATTACTTTGCAATGCTTGAATATTTTCTAAATCTTCAACATTATAATCAGCTACAGAATTTCCTGTTTCACTTAATTTATAGGCAAGATATGCTGTTGGTGCAACCATATTCCCATGTGATAGTAAATTTATATTAGCAAATTGTGCCAACTGTTTGGCACTTTCTCCAACAATTATATTATTTGGGAGATTCTCCAAAACATATCTAGCAAGTGATATAGGATGTTCTATATCTGAAACTGCTGCTACTGAGCCACATTCAAATTTATCTCCATCCATAATACCTGCATCCATTTGTACTTGTCCTATATTTAATATATATGTCATTATTTAAATTTACATATATATTTTAAACAATAGGTACATATTTCTACCTATTTCATTCAATACAGATCCATAACCGCAATTAAAGAATTCATCACATTCCAACCACCATAAAGCTGCTTCTACAGCTTCTATAGAATTTCCTCCATTTTTTAATCTTTTATATCCAATAGATGCAGCTTTCTGACAAGCTGTTATTTTCTCAATTACCATAAAATCTTTACAGTCTCCTATACCGCCATGTACAATTATACATGGTGAATTTGTATCCCTTTGACAAATATACTTCTCTTCCCATTTATTACATATTACATTTGGAAATGTTTCATCTATTTCATTTTTTTTCTTAAGGCTATTATTTTGTTTATAATGACATCTTTTTATATACATAATCACTAATTTTAGAGCAGTACTTTGACACAAAATTTGATACAAATATAAATGAAAATTTAACCTACTTAATTAAACTGTCATTTCTTTTTCAAATAAAAAAATTGAAGGCTGAAATAATATTAATAATTTAATATATAACTTACATATTAATACGTTCTGCTATCTTACTAATGGTACACTCTGTTATACCATCCAATCCAAATAATACTTTTAATACTACTATAATAAATGCCATCGCACGTGCTTCATAGTTAGGAATATCTGACTTTTTAAAATCAAAAATCATTGTTGGAGGCGAGAGAGCAATAAATCTTTCAGCATATAGTAGTACACCTTCTAAAATATTTTAGTAATGAATAACTGATAATAAGAGTACATTTTTTCTTATATATAAGAAAAATATTCATACTTGGTAATGCTAGTTCCTGACAATAACGACTGATCAATGGTAAAAGGTTCGGAGAACTCATTTTCCTAATTCCAATAAATTTTGCCATCCTTGCAGCTATCTTTCTAAGACCTTTATGTGTTATCTCTGTATTTTGTGTTAAAAAATTCACATCATTTTGAGATAGTTTTACTTCGGACGGAATTAAATGATCTAATCTATAATAAGACATATGACCCTCTCTCGCAAACCTAGAATACCACATCATAAATGCATACAATAATTAATAGACAAGAAATGATTTATTTTAAAATTAAATAAAAAACAGAAATATATAATTACGTACCTTAACATATCACCTAACTGTATAGGTTCTTTATGAATTCTCATGGCAAGATAAACAATAGCCCACAGTTTAATTCCCGTAATTACACATGGCCCTGTTTTATATTGAGAAGTAATATGTTTTTTTCTATATTTAACTCTTTTAATATATGAAACATTTTTAGCTAATTTTTGTATCTTTTTCTTTTCTTCTTTTGCAAATTTGTTAAAGGATACTCTACATAAAAAATATTAGTTAATGAATATCCTAGTATAAATGCAGATTTTATTTTATAGTTCGAAATACAACATACCTTTCTTCTTTATCGAATGATCTTACTGTATTAGAACTGTATGCACTTATACTAACTGCACTGATAGCATCAGAATTTGTCTGGGATTTCAGGTATTTCTCATAATCTGAATTTATCAAGAGTTTCTGTTAAAACCAATTATAAGAATAACATTATTCTAATATGATTTCATTAATCTATTTGTAAAGAAAAGAGTTATAAACTAGAATACGATACTTTGTTTCTGTGAAATCCTTGTGAACCACCATGAGTACCAGATGAGTAACCACTATGAGTAGCAGAAACTACAGATTGATTTGTACTATTTGTATGCATTTTATACCGTTTAATAATCTTCTTTTTTGATTGAATTTTACCATAAATAATTTCTGCATCGCTGAAATGAAATAATCATAAATGTAAAAGAGTTTTTGAGCTCATATCATAATATGGTCACAGCATTATAAACCAACTTTTTATTAAACTGTTTAGAAAGTTTTGGTAAAGACTTTCTGTTTATTGAAGTAAATGCCACTTGAAGTTTACTTAAATAAGTTGACCACAATTGTAATACTGTAAATTTTATATCCGGTGAAGCACCAAGTTCAATCATTTCTTCGGTTAGTCCAATTAAAGCAAAATTATATATTTCCCACGTTGTCCACCCCTGAGGTTCACCTGCATAGTCATTTAAATTTATTTTATATATGATTCATTAGTATTACAAGAAATGATTTCAATAAATACTCTTAACAAATAAAAATGATATTAACTGTGCTTTCGATCGGCATGTTTGATTTTAATCTTTCGCAGTTTTGTACTTGGATCTACACGCATATCAAATATTTCTTCTCTTATTTCCTGAAAAAAAAAAAAACAAGAAACAATACAACGTTGTATCCTAACCTTTAAATAATTTTTCCTATATATTTAGTTTTACACATAATTACATCATTTTGTGTTTGACAGGTTTCACAGTAATAAAAACCAGCATCTTTGAAAAAATTTGTGCATCCGCAAACTCGGCATACTGATTTTACTTTTAGATCTCCTTCCATTGCAATTCATTAATTTTGGTAAACACAGTGCACGGTACACGTGGTAACCAACTTATGTCACTTTAGATCCCGCCTTAGCAACCCCCACTCTTTTTATTATAGCCGTAACAATACATCTCTTATAGACAAATGAAATTGTTTATAAGTTTCGCTACTAGAGTGTGCAACAGTCTCGTTCGTAAATGCATCTGCAGTAGATAATCTAGATATCTCGAAAATCGCGCGCGAGACAGAAGTGTCCTTTTAGAATATATTTTCTGAAAGATATTAATTTTTCTAAAAAGAAATCGATTCATTAAAAGTTACATACATAAAGTCGAATTTCACGGATAAATGTGTATATAATTATTCACAGAGGATATACATAAAGAACATAATATAAGACAAGATGCATGGTCATTTTTTCATCGGTTTTTTGGTTCCCCCACTTTTACACTTTGTCGATGCACTTTCGCGGTAAAAGAATATATAAATAAATAAAAATAGCTCTCGATGACAAGCGGGAATATACATGCGCGCGGATGAGAACGTAAATTTATTTATATTTATTTATTTATTTATTTCCGATCATAAAACTCGAATGTAATTAATTAAAAAAAGAGGGTCAAGAAACGATATTTTATTACAAGTCAATGGTGGGAATAAAGATTATGGAAGGATTACAAGCCGGTTCTCTATAGTATACTCATAATCAGGTTAGGTTAGATAGTACTATATAAAAGGTTGTTCTAGTGTGTGTATGTTCATGCGCACGATCCCTTCGTTATCGGCAGACAGGACACTCGGGGCACAGACTCGGGCAGTGACTCGAGTAGTCAACACGACAATTCTTCCCTCGCGGGTTAGCCGAAGGCTTAAAAAAAGACAAATAGACAACCCCGGGGTGGTGGCGCTTCGATCGGGCGAACTGTTGCACTCCGTTCGGAAGTGGCTCGGGTACCCCGGTCCTTGTCCCCCGGATTCGTTGGGGACTCGAGAGGAGAGTCACGTCGGCGCGTTATCACCGTTTCAGTAGTAAACACCAGTTCGCGTAAGACGAATCTCGGATGTTGCGTTAACGTTATTATTCTGTCATCGTCAACTAAATTATCGTAATAATCTTTTTGTTAATTGTTCGCGTTTTTACTATATAAATTATCGATTAATCGATAAGGAACGATCATCACCGTCATGATGATTGTTCATCGGTGTTTGATAGAACGTTTTAACGCGTTTCACCATGTGTACAAATTGAACAGAAAACTCGTCGATGCGTAGTAGTTTCCTTATCCTCGACGAGTATTTTCTTTCTTTTACGAGTTATCTATTTACTACCTTGTTACTGCTATCATCATCATCATCATCATCGTCGTCGTCGTGGTCGTAGTTGTAGGAATTTCTTTGAATTTACGTGCTACGAAAGAAGACAAGGAAAAGGAGAAAAGAGAGAACGCTACGACGAGAAGAGGAAGAGAGAGAGTGCGTGTGCTTTCGTGCTTCCTAGTGATCGAGACACGGCAAGTTTTGTTTTTTTCTTAATAGGACGATTGCATATAACTGCCATCGTTCTTCTTCTTCTTCTTCTTCTTCTTCATCTTCTTACCTCGTCGATCAGGTCTATACGTTTGAGAAAGTCCGGCTTTCTCTCTCCTATCCTATTTTTCTTCTTCCTTTTCATCTTCTTCCTTTTTTTCTTTTTATTAAAGGAATACTTTAAACGTTGCCTCGAGAACCTCTATGTAGGTGTGGACCTTTCAACCAGAACACTCCGGCATACTTTTTATTTTATCGGAACGTTCTTCGAACACCACGGGTAAGTTTTCCCGGTATTTTTTTTTACTTTTCTTTTCTTTTCTTTTTTTTTTCTTCTTTCTCTTCTGTACACCATACTTTCTTCTTTTACTTAAATAAGATATATCTTTTTAAAAGGGAGTTACGTTTAAGTAGTTGCGCTTAATAAAGAAAATAAATAAAAAAAAAAAAAAGAAAAAAAAGGAAAAAATATCTTTATGGGGGAAACGTTTTTCAAAGCTCCCTTACATCGACGATAATTCTTTTATTATAAACGAAAGTGTGTGTGTGGTGCAACCCCTCTTTTCTGCTTTCGCGTAATACCTGATATAAAAGAGTCTCGTCTCTTCTCTATCGGGTTTTATATAGTAAAAGTAAATTACAGAACGATAAGATCACTTATAAAAAAAAAAAAAAAAAAAAAAAAAAAAAAAAAAAAAAAAAAAA
>NW_014569587.1:97972-99844 GCF_001313835.1 Polistes canadensis
CCCCCCCCCTCTGATGATACGTTCGAAATTTTATCAGATAGGAACGTAGATCATTCGTATTTTATATACCCCTTCGCGTCGTGTAATAAAATTAATATTATTTTATTTAGATATTTTTTTGTGTTTCAATAAAAATATCTTTAATCGGCTTTTTATATTCCATTAAGCGCGAATTCGAAAATAATAACTTCGCGTCGTAATATATAAAACAATATTCGTTTTAATTCTATATTATATATATATATATAATGTTCTATAAGTCTTATATTTCGAAATACAATAGATAATATATCTAATAATATTTTATGCGAATCGCGTATCGATGGTATTTTAATGAAGTGCATTAGCATATTGAAAAAAAATGATAAATCAATTTCTATTAGGATATTGGTGCAAACGAATGATAGAATGATGACACGGTATAGAATAATTATACACATATATATATATATATGTAGCATTAGAATTAGTATTGTTAATGCAGGGGAAAAGGGAATATTATGCGTGTATAGAGAAAACTATATCTCCTTGCAGTTGATCATGTGCATACATATTCATTACTATTACACGACTAGCCCCATCCATTGCCATTATTCACAGCACGTCCTAGCATAGACATACGTACCACGTGGTGTGACATTTTTTTATTTTAGAAACGGTCAGTTCGATTTTTTTTTATTTCGACCTTGAAACGATTCAGACCCTTGCCCTTGCCAGGTTGTTGTACTTTTCTGTTAATATTGCGATTAATTTGCCTTTTTCTTTTTTTCATCTTTTTTCCACCCTTATAGATATGTATATATATATATGTGTATACGTATGTGTATCGATCGAACATGGTAGAGAATACCTAAACGATCGCGTGCGATCATTGTCGGTCAAACTATCCTGACGCTCTAACAAAGATATTATCTTAAGATACTTCTCGTTGGTGGTGGTAGTTCGTCGATCGATGAAAAGCACGTTCTGCTTAAATATCACATCATAGCATAGTGATTCTCTATTTCACTCTTTCTTTCGCATGTTCGTCTCATAACGGAGAACACGAATCGGGCCAAGGTTTTCCTTTGGGGTCCTTCTCTTATACATTTTCATAGTTTGTTCGTAGTTCCTAATCGAGGTTAGGTAAGAAGAAGAAGAAGAACAAGAATAAGAGTAAGAAGAAAAAGACATACCATTTCAAATTTTTCGCGCTTAGTTAACGCGCGGACTCTTCCAATCGTCGTTCTTCGACCTTCGTGATTCTTTCCTCTGTAATAGAAATATATATATATATAGATAGGGATGTATTTTGTCGAGTGCTTTTACGCAGGCCAGAAATATAGATGGATCGATATTCGTCGTGTAAGAGAAAGAGAGAAAAGATATCTTGTTGTTCGTTGAAGAGGTTGTCGAGCTTGGACATAAATATATTTACGCGTAAAATATATTAGGTATCCTTTTACGAAAAGAGAGAAAAAAATAAAAAACAACTTGATGATAAAGGTTCATAGGGAGCTTGGACATGAAAAGAAGTAGAACTTAATTTAACTAATTAAGTTAACAACTTAGTTTATATTTAAAATTATAATTAAGAATTATAATTTTGGACGAGAGAAAATACTGAATAAATAAAAAACAACAATTTTTACGATGATCGAGTTGACAATCCTTCTTGCAGTATGGATATAATAATATATCATAACGATATTTTGTTTCGTTGAAACAAAACGATAGATTTCTATCTCTATCTCTATCACTCTTTCATTATTCTTCTTCTTCTTTTTCTATTTTGCAAAATTTTATCGTATCACACTTTTAGGTAAAAAAGTTTTATAGACGATCGATATTTTTAAACTTACGTTTATATATATATATATATATATATATATA
>NW_014569587.1:99860-105513 GCF_001313835.1 Polistes canadensis
ATATATATTTTTTTTATAAGTTTGTGTTTTGAGTAATATTAATAAAAAAAGATAACTTCGCCATTATTTTTTATACAGCTATAGTAACTTTTCTTCCATTACTTATATATAACTGAACTTAAAGGTGATGCGTTTTTTTTTTTTTTGTTCGATGTCGTTGAATTGAGAAAAATATTACAAGACTGGATTTAAGTGAGAAAAAATTAATTAGAATTCAATTTAAACGTTTTCTCATTGAAACATTTACTTGTTCATTTTCATGTTTAATTATTTGTGACGGAGTATAATTAATATTGACAACAACAACTTCCATATAATTATATAAATCCAATAGTTCATTTTTTTTACTGAAATTACAAATGAATTTATGATTAAGCATTCTTTAATTGTTTTATTTTTATTTAACTCTTAATCTAATTTCGAATTAGATCATCATTCCTTTGGTCATACGTAAAAAATAAAATTAAAAAATATATATGACAGTCATAGAAATAACATATCCCTGTATAAATTTGTGAAAGGATCGGCCGTGTTCGCATATTATAAATATAATAATATCTTTTATATAATATATAAAAGGGTGGAAGAAAAGAGACAAATTAGGAGCTTTCGAAAGGTTCTCTTTCGACAATAAAACATTTTCTCTCTTTTTTTTCTTTTTCCTTGCTCGATCATTGTGACGAGTCGCGATGTGAACATCGATTTTATTCTTCTCCCCTATTATGTGTTTCTGTTTTTTCCTTTCTCTATTTTTTTAAACGACAAAGTTTTATCACCGGAATACGTTACGATGTGTTTTAAATAATCCGTAAAGAAATAAATACTACGCGAATCCTATAGAGAGTATCTTATTCTGTCCTCGGGTTACACACGTTAAGTTTTTTTTTTTCCCCCACGTTGGAAGAGATAGACTTGACTTTTTTTTTTTTTTTTCATAGTTCCCTGTAGATAGTACGTAAAAAGGTCTACCGCAAAGTATAGTATCTATCTATCTATCCTAAATTTTATATTGACACTACTCCGTAAATAAAAAATAAAAGTTCGAGGGACAGGTCCTATATGTCTCATGGGGTTTTATCTGATCGCTGGACCAACCCATACGTATGTATACTTACGAATGATATTTTCCATTGATTTTTATCACCACATATGCGTGACATTTCTCTCGATGAAGATAATATATTAATATTACAAAAGAAAAAAAGAAGAAAAAAAAGAGGAAAAAGAAGACCTAACGTGATTTTTAAATGAGCAGCGAAAAGTAACGTGTTGTTAAGTTTTAAAATGATTAATGGATCCTTTTTCTTTCTTTTTTTTTTGTAGGATATTTTGATGATACTCGAACGAATAACGAAATATCTCGAAAAAGTTATTGTTAAAGAAAATCGATAAGGAAGAGGAAAAGTTAAAGGAGAAAGATTTAAAGATTGAGATATTAAAACGCGAAGCTGTGAATCCTTTGAGAAATGTGGATCCAGATAACATAATCTTTCTCATCAAATTTTAATTACTGCCGTCAGAGTCGTCGGATATATATATATATTTATCGTATATAACAAAACTTAGTACCAACGATAGTAGTTATGAGTACACAATGACATCAGCCACACCTGAGTATACAACGGCTTCGACTGTGAGTTTAATATCTTCTTTGGTAATGCATTTTATATGATGCTACTGTGAAAACGAATACATTATCGTGTCTATTTTTTTATATTTTAAATTTTTCTAGAAAATTCAAAATGATCGACTAATATTCAAATTGAATGCGTTCCCTTTTTCGTTTCTACTTTTAACGCTTTTCAAAAAAGGAAAAAGAAAAAAAAAAGATTAAGAAACATGATATAAAATTTAAAAAAGAAGAAAGCAAATTTATGTTATCGAACAATTTTTTCGAGAAAACTTTACTTTTTTTTTCTTAAATCTTTCCAAAGGACAAAGAAGCTTTAAAGTTCTAATATAAAACTTGGCATTGTTCCAACTTTCGCACGATTTTAGGTATCCTTTTTTTATAAATGCCGATTGGTTGAGAAGAATTTTTCGAGTATCTCATCGAAAAACCGAAAATAAAAAATTCTTCTTTGCGATGTCGTTATACTATTTCGCGTTATAATTTTAAAATAATCGACGAGTTTCATTCATTATTATTAATCGTGAATTATCGCGTGTGTTCGCATGTATTTAAATAATTATTTTTGATAGATAAGACATTTTCTTTCGAATGATTCCAGATGGTATCTCTCTAATTCGAGAGACGTGATTTTTATTTGATTTCATTCCCTCCTTTTCCTTCCCAAGGAATGTGCCATTAATACTATACATTATTTTACATTTCGATCTGCGTAAAATCAATACTTCGTTACGGTAGTTTTTATCAGGACGACACCTGTTGATAGCAAGTCGTTTGAGAAAATCGATAAAAAAAAGAAGGGGATACTTTTTTTTTCTCTTCAGATATGTATATTACACTTATACGTTTGAATCGTTAAAGAATTCTTAAATATAAATTCGAATTTTTACAATATTTAACTATTTGACCAATTAAAATGAACGAAAATAATTGTTTAAAAAGTTACATTATAATGTTCTATTTAACCTTTCGCATTTCACATAAATTTTTTCTGCCAATAGATAATCAGTTACAATTTGTCGTAAAAATACGAAGTAACTTTTTCTCCCTTGATCAAAAATAAAATAATATTGAAAATAAAAAACCTCTAATGAAATATAATAATAATTTATATTTTTACAAGAACACATTTATTTATCATTAGATTAAACTTATCAAATTATTCGGACGTTATCGAAATTAATGCATTTTTATTAGCGTAATTAAAACTAAATAATATTATCAATAATTGGAGTACCAAAGGGGGTTGAATGACTATTCACCTATAATTACAAATTCTGATTAAAAATTAGCACAAACAAATGTTTTTTTTTCAATCGCATATTTACTAACTTAGCGATAAAATAACACTCGATCTGCTTTAGGTATAAGATTTCGCCGCTTTTGTGTGGCTTCAACATTATCGCTGCATTCGCAGAATTTTTACTGTTATTAATATTTTTTTTATTTGTTTCTAACGGTTAGATTTTGCTGCATTGAGCAATTGACGATTGATATTATAACAGGAAATTGTTGCTCCCAATATCAATATATTATGATTATTATATAATATCAGAAATACTTTGATTTTTAAAATATTAATAGTTAGAATGTTGTGTAAACTTTATTATCATAGCAACGTGAATTCAACGAATCACGGAACAGCGATGGGGTTTAATGAAATAATTCAAATATTGATGGTGGTTTGATGATAATACTTGCGTATCTCGTACATGTGTTTTCTTTCTCGTTAGAAGATATATCATCCAATTTGCAATTGAAACTAATATTAAAACGATTAGTATATTTACGACTGTTTTAATTGCATCGAATTAGAACGGCAGCGTTGTTGAAGATCAAATTTAATTTTACCGGTTCGTCTATGTATACATACGTACATACCATTCGTACCTGAAATAGATAAGAATGGTATATTACAATGAGATCGGTTTGTATAACATTGATTCGCTATTAGTTTCATGTTAAAAAGGTCAAGAAATACTGTAAACATTTGTAGTATTTTTTATTACCGAATAAGATTTCCTTTTGTCACGTTGTAATCGAAAAAATATGACTCTATTAACCGTGTATTATAAAGCTAACAAAGATTTTGATTTAATTGAGATAATAAAGATTTCTGTGTTAATTATTTTGATATTTCATTTTATTTCACAAAAATTCTAGTCTAACAGAAACAACAATAAAATTGAATGACTGTTTTGTATTTAAAATAAAGATAGAATCGAAAGAACAAGAATGATATTTCTAATAAAAATACAAGTTTTATCAAGAAATATGAATGAAGAGAGAGAAGGTTCAGAGTGTAAGTAATAATGACGTGTCATAAGAATTTTAATCCTTTTAAAAAAAAATATCTTATGATTTCAAAACATATTTCTTAAAATCAGTATTTATCGCTTTCTATATAAAAAATTATTTTATTTTATATTATATTTTTTTGGTTACGAAAGAGTGATCGATTTCGTTCAACCCCAATACGACAATAGCATCGAATTTGTTAAATTAACTTGAAAAATGTTGAGTCACATTTTACGCGTTAGTTCGTAACGCGAATGTACGAATTTTCGGATGGACGGTTTTCTTTCTGTCTTCATTTTTCTCCCTTTTTCTTTCAGGATAACAACCGCTATGAAAGAAAGAAAGATAGAAAGAGATAAAGATAAAGTTGACAGGAGTGTAGAAAATCGCTATTATTATCATATATACCAACCAACATACGTACTTACTACATATATAAATGACGTTTTATCAGAAACCTATCAGAAGAGTGAACTGCGTCGCCAAAGGGAGAGTCGGGTGGTTCAATTGATCGATAAACTGATTCCATTAATTCACCCGTTACCAGGGAGGTAAATGGGTTACCCTAACGCACACATATATTCATTCGCATCCTTCAGAATTTCTTCGTATAAACTATTACTTCGTTTATTCGTTATAACAAATAATTGTTGGTGCATACGTAATTAATATATTTTCGTAAATGTCAATGAATACGATTCTCATTTGAAATGTGTATATACACGCTTGAACTATTATTATATTCTTATGAAAGAGTGATTATTACGTAGGTACAGTATCGTTTAACTACTATGACGTAACTATTTCTACCAATCACGATGCACAGAACTGTTCGTTAATTGGATTAATTCGGATTTTGTCGTTCGTTCTCTGTTGAAACATTTAACACACATACATACATATATATATGGACAATTAAAGAGAGAGAGAGAGAGAGAGAGGGTGATATATTACATATCTTGTTTCATACTCATTTTGCTAGAATTTTTTTTTCTTTTTTTAACCTTTTTTTTTTTTTTATTCTTCGTTTTTCTTCCCTTTGTGTTAAATTTATTCGAGTATAACCTCTGATACACCTGTTGAACTCGGTACGTCATACTTCGATACTCATTCGAGAGAGAATGAGAGAGAAATAGAGAGGGGGAGAGTATATATATATATAGACATGTTTAGATTATATTAGGTACGTATAAAGAATAAAGGATCTTCCTTAACGATATTGTGAACGAAATATTCTCGTCGTTATCATTTTTTTATGTAAATTTTTCTAACGTGTTTAGTTAGGGAATAATCTCTCAATATCATAAATTTTCATCTCCTTGGGTTGGGTCGAAAGTTGACGTAATTCTTTCTCAGAATACAATCTATCTCGACCACATTCGATATAATCAATACGAAGAAAACTTCAGTTAGATTATATGATGTGGTTTCGATCCTATAAGTTGATGATGATATTATTTTATTATTTTCTTTATTATTTAATTTTTCATTTTCGATTAAAGTAATATAGTAAAATTAATGCGATTTCATAAAATTTTCTTTATTGTTTTCTCTGAAAATAAATAAATATAAATATAATAAAAAGAAAGAGAATATCTTTAATAGTAATATGGGGAAACAGATTAAAAGACAACAAAATTTCTTTATCTTTATAATTATTAAAATATACTACGGGGGTTTTTTTTTTTAAAATAATTCTACAAAAAATTATGTAATATTTAAAAT
>NW_014569587.1:106623-110527 GCF_001313835.1 Polistes canadensis
ACATTTTGTAATAGTTAAGTTAATAAATTATTAAAAATTATGTAAAAGCATTAATTTATTTTCTATATCTATTATAAATATATTTATGACTTATATATGTTAGATCACTTTTATATTCATCGTATATCATCACATATATAAATACGTATATATTACATACATAATATAATATGATAAAAATGATATAACCAAAAAAATGCGAAAAGATAACCTTCGTCATTGTTTTTTTTTTTACTTGTCTATCATTTCCGTTTCTTCCAAAAGAAATGAACTCGTAAATTCGAGGTTGAGAAGACCACTTTCAATTTCCATTCGATAAGCAATACAAGGCAGAAGTTTAGTATGGTAACTTGGAAAGTATACCCAATCGGGATCTTTAGTTTTAATTGAAATATATTTTTAATTATACCCCGTACACAAAAGATTATTACAAAAATGTTTAGTATTTGTTAAGAAAAATTAAAATAAAAAAAAACAACTACGAGAATGTAAAATGAACGATGTCAGTAGAATCCCATCACAGGGTAATTTGATTATTCCGCAAAATGTCTAATATAAAATACAAACACATGACGAAGTGTCGGTAACCTTGTGAGAAAATCTGTTCAAACAGTTTCCTAATCGTGTGTAAGTGGGGATTAATGTGCGAGTAAAGTAATAGCTTGACAATGATTGTGTCAGTTTAAATCGTTAAGAAAATAGTAATGTTTTCTCTCTCTCTCTCACTCTGGTGTTTCTCTTTGCTTTCTAACACCATTCCCCCATACGTTTGTTGTCCCCATTCCCCTACTTTTTTTCTTCTATGATCTCCAACCCCTCCGTTGATAAATGCACTCGGTGATTTAAGGTTGCACATGTGTTTTCGATTTCGCACCTCGGTAATCAATCCTACTGCCTACTTTTTTTATTATATACAAATGTTCCTGGTTACTTACATAATTAGTTAATAAAATCAAGACAAATCTAATCACATGGGAAGATTAAGTACGCTACTTCAAAGTATTCGAGATTATTCTTTGAAAATAAATATTTATTGCAATAGAATTATTATTGACGAGATTGGTACAGAATAAGTGTAATGTTTCTATAAATGATTTTAAAAATTAATTGTTCTTTGCTTTTTTTTTTTTTTGATTTACAATTAAAAGAAGAAATAATAATTAGTCTAAAAAGTTTTGATAAAGAATAATTGATATTTAAAATCATGAATGAACTTTTTTTTATTTATTCTGCATTGTTTGACTAATCATTTCAATTGCACATATGCATGT
The DNA here is from genome assembly GCF_001313835.1 of Polistes canadensis. NCBI lineage: Eukaryota > Metazoa > Arthropoda > Insecta > Hymenoptera > Vespidae > Polistes > Polistes canadensis. The sequence goes on from NW_014569587.1 coordinate 107,895, forward strand.
ACGTATAGATTAGGAAAATATAACATGTTGTTAGCATAGGACACATATATTCGAGTTACACGACCGGTATTGTAATTATTAATTAAATGAGAACTTGAGCTTCGAAGGCAAACAAAAAGAGAATTCGTAGAAACGTGATACTTCGTAGAGAATAGAAATTTTGAAGGTAACGAGATCCGTTTTCCTTGACATATAAACTGAATGAATAATTTGAAGTGTATAATAAGTAGATAGTACTTAACTGTATTACTGATTAAACATACACATATGTATTTAGGTACGTTACCAAATCCTCATCAAACTGACCTTTAATAATGAAATTGTGCAAATTATCTACTAGCAGTTAGAGTACACTGCAATAACACTAATAACAATTTGTATATCGAGTGTTACATATGGTCTATTATTTTGATGGAAGTAACCATATATTGGAAGATAAATTTAAACTAAGCCAAAAATTTTAATTAGAATAAAATTCTTTTTATTTATTCTCATAAAATACTTCTCTCTTTAATTAATACAATTAATTCACAATGATTATTTCCTTTGCGTATACGTAAGTACGTTTATTAATAATTGATTTATTATTTCTTTTCTATTTCTTTTTTTTTATTCATGAATATCAAACGTGTGTGAGTTAATTTGAAAGCATTTTAATTATTAAACGATTAATAAAAAAGATTTACTGCATATTGTATAATCCTCGAAAGGAATGGATAGAAGAATTAGGATTTATAGAAGGCATCACACATCTATAGTTATCAAAGTATCTGTGTGAGTATATATAGACGTTATATCGAACAATAGCACCCTCTGCTAATAAGAGATACAAAGCATAAATCCGTTTACGTATATTCATCCAGTTCACTGGCTAACAATGGATTCGTATCCTATCATTTACAATTAGTTCGTCCACTTTTGTTTGTATGATAAAACGCATACACTACTAGGCACCTATACATTTCTATTGTCATAGAAAAGCTTGGCTATTGTAAAATATATATATATATATATATACATTTATATTTATAAAGTGTCCCCCAGTTCTAAAGGAGGCCATCTAAATATTGTCTTTGTTTTTAATGATTTGAAAAATCTTTAACTAATAAGACATATTTGAATCGATTTACAAAGATGTATATCATGGAAAACTTTTCTCAAGAACTTACTCAAGATCGTCGATATTTCTTACCCTATAAGCGTGTATTTTTTTTTTTTTATATTGTACCCTATAGCAGATAAAAAAAATACATTTAACATTATAACCGTGTCAAGACTTTTTTACAGACAATTTTACCTGTTAAGAAAAGTTTAATTTTTTCATTTCTGAAATAAATTTCTGCGTATAAAAATTTTAAAGGTTTTCGTTACAATTAAATATCAATTATTTAAAATTTATACTGGGGGGATGGATACGAATACTTCTGTGACACACTGCATACATATATATATATATATATATGCACATATATCTCTGGGATAGATATTTCCTTTTGTATAAGCTATTCGTACGTAAAATTGGCATTGTACTCAACGAAGGGTAGACTGAAAGAGACAGAGAAAGAGAAAGAGAAGAAAATAATGCATCGAGTGTTCGATTCAATCCAATTTATTGTGATGTGATTGAAGCAAATTCGATTGAAAGTTTCGATTTGAATCTTCGAGATTAAGGACGACGAGGTGTGTAACGTTCCATAACTTCACAACAGGAAATCTAATCGCGCGATATATTATCGTTAAATAATATTCCTATTATTTTTTTATATATATTAGTGTGATTTTGCATTATTTGTTTTAATTTCGTCTGTGATTATTATATATTATAATTACGTATAATAAAAATTGAAATGTAATTATTGTATTTAATTAAATAACATTTTAAAATAACATACGTCAAAATATCTTTTAATCTTACAAATGATTTAGATCACTTTCATAATCATCAACTTATGTACACGTGCTTCCTTGATTAGTCTCTTTCGTCTCGTATCTTCATTAAAAAAAAAAAAAAAAACATGTAAAAGAAATGTAATTGAATGCCGCAATATATTTTGTCTCGACGTAATTTGTAATTCACCCTACATATATATATATATACGACTGTAATACCATTGTATCGTTTGGATTGGATTAGAAGATTGTCCACGACAAAGAATAATTTTCATTCATGGGTTGCAGTCAATGATAGTTTTGCCTGGCTCGTTGCGTTTCGTTACCACGCGCTTCCGTAAGTCAATAAGCCACGACCTATTGATCCGAAAAGTCCCTTCTCTTATTTTTTTTTTTCTTTCCTCCTCCTTCTTCTTCTTCTTCTAATTCTTCTTCGTCATCTTCATCTTCTTATTGTGTATTAATCTTTCTTGTCTCTAATCCCCCTAAAAATCCCAATATCTTTTCTCTTTTTACTTTGAAAATGGCTACGTTGTCAAAGACGAGATGCCTCAAAAAGGGTGGGAAGGAGTTGGAAGCTAGGGCACCTTCAACGAACCAGCCAAACACCAACAACCACAGAACAGGTGCAAAAGGTTCCATCGACCCTCGACCTCATAAAGACCCTGCTTGCTTCTCGTGTTAGTAAAACGGCAGCTGCTGACGTCGTGCGTCCAGTACTTACATACATATATATATATATA
>NW_014569587.1:111742-147709 GCF_001313835.1 Polistes canadensis
TTTATTCAGTTATTAGAGACACACACTAGTAGTAGTACAAAAAATTACAAAGTAAAAATAAAAATATATTTGTCGTTAAAATTTGTCAAAACTATAAAAAGAAAACATTTCAATTAAAATCTATTAATCGGTTACTAATAATTAATGTATTCAGTTATTTACAGATTATAGAACTGTGAAAGTTTGTAAAATGAAACATTATTATTATTAGGTGACAGAGACTTAATCTGTTAAAATAGATTATGCTAATATATTATATTAAATAAATTGTAATCACGTATTATATACATAATTCAAAGGATTATAAGAGATTCAGATAATAAATCATAATTAAAAAAAATAGGTGAGATAATTTTGGTAGGATATAAATATTACTCTAAAATGAATTTATTGTAATAATAATAATAATAATAATACTACTAACAGAGAATAATAATAAAAAGAGTGCATTTTTGTAGGAAGTATATACTCAGCGACCATGAGAGGAAAGAAAGGTTAACACTCTCTCGAGTGAAGTCTTACAAAAACACACTTCTATACGGATTCACCAGTATGTCCTACTTAAATGTTAGACGCTTTTGCGATTCTTTTAACATTGAGTGTTGACCCACTATCGTGGAAGGACGCTCGCACCTTTTTGTCGGCTTGGAGTACTTTGTCTCTCTTCATTATTGTTTTTTCTTCTCATAACAGATTACAACAGTATTATTATTATAATACTTTTTCATCATACCCTTTTCGTACCAACAGATCCCCCAATACATGTATTTTATTTATATTACGTGATATTTCTTGTTGTTTTACGTTTTAAATCGATCGAATAACAAAAAACAACCACGACCTTTCGAACGAATTTCAAAGGGAATTTAGTTGTTACGTTAAAGGAGAAGCCTCTTTTATTCGACGAATACGTTTCAATCGTAATTAATAGAAAAGCTTTGATTTATTTGATTTTTTTTTTCTTTCTTTCTCTTTTTCCACCCACACAGTCTCGTCGTCGTCGTCGTTGTTACTTTTTATATTTAAAATTATTTTCTTCTTATCGGTTATAATATAAATAATTTTTGATATTTTTTATAGTACTCTATTGTATAAATGTTGATATAAAACATGTACGTATGCATCTTTAATAAATGATTTTTCTCTTGTTCTTGGTCCCCCCAAGTTTGCACTTGGCACGTTATTAAACATTCCAAGTAAGGTCAATGCGTATAATAAAACTATGTCATTAATTTATTACCATAAATTATCTTGTACTTAGGAATTTATTTCATTTAATAAACAGAATAGACAATTAGAATTTCGGCTGATTTTCGGCTTCGACGATAACATATACATATACATATATATGCATGCATTGATACAAAAGAAACGAAATATTTCAATCATTCAAACGTTTATACGTGTATTAGTATATGTATAAAAATATTAACGTTAATTAGATAGAACACATAAATTCATGAAAAACATTTTGAGTGGGATTCAATTTAAATTGAAATCTTCTGGGGGTGATTGAAATCTTGAATAAAACAAAAAATACGATGAGAGAGAATTATGAGAGAATAAGACAAATCCCATTACTAGTTTAATAAATGAAACTTTAGTAACATTGATACCTATGTAGGTGTAGTATATATGTATATATACATGCGGTTAGAGTTATGTGACTCTCGAATCCCGTGAGAAAAGATCGCGTCTCTTTAGTTAGTAACCTTTGCACTCGTCGAGACACTACTCGAGACCCTTCACAACAAAACTTCGTCCATGCGAAGGTCAAATTCCTTGCGAATCTTATCCGTTCTCGTTTTACCTACGCACTTTGCAATGCCATTTCGTATTGTTGAATGAATTTCTTTTGTATATATATATATATATATATATATATATATATATAATTCTTAAATGAATTAATGATTATGAGAGAAAAATGAATAGTTTTATAATAAGTTAAAAAATTAATTTATTTATTATATAATTCGTATGATTACATCATTGCTATATGTAGACAAGATCATCTAAAGTTTAAAAAAGATTAGAATCTTTATTTTCTTTTTTTTTCCTTTTTTTATTCGCATATTTTTTTTATTGATCGTAAAAAAGATATTTTCTTTTGAAAATTATAAATCATTATGATATAATATTTATTGATAATTTATCATTCTATAATATTTTTATTAGCATTAGATTTAAAGCTTTTTGATATAATAATTTATGATTATAACAGATTTTAATTTTTCTAATCATAATAAGTAATTCAGAAAATGTTCATCGTCGATTTGATATACTTTGTTATCCTAAAATTGGTGATATCTTTTCTAAGGGTGTATTCGCACGTTTTGGATCATAGGTTAACCTTTTCTTCAATCTAATATTTATCCTATCAGTCAACGAGTGAGGTAGTTGGGTCGTTAATCCTTCTTTGGCCCCCCCAGTCTACTTAGCACGTTCTTCCGATCGTTTTGCTATCATCAAAAGATGCAATAACTTCTTCTTAAGGTTTCAATTTTCGATAAGAGGATCGATAACAACGTCTTCAAAATAATTTAACGTAAGTTGTTGTCTTATGTTTATATTGGGAGAAATATCAAGATGAAGATAAAAAATAAAGATAAAGATAAAAGGATCTTTGTAAAGAAAAAAATTAATTTTAGTTTGAGCTCTTTTTTTTTTTTAGAACGAAATCAAGAAGATAACAAAATTGAGAAGGTTTACTATTAATAATTATAAATATTACGAAACGAAGACGAATATCTCTTTAGTTGGTTGTAAAAAAAAAAAAAAAAAAAAGAGAAAGAATAGAAAAAGATAAAGGACGAAAAAAAAGCTTTTCGATGCAGAAGCTTTGGTTGCCTTTTTTTTTTTTTTTTTTTTTTTTTTTTCACCATCTGCACTCTCGTTATTACTCCTACCATTTTGCCATTGTACTCTCAAAAAATGACGAATCTTGATCGTGAAAGATAGAAAGATAGTAGACGACTAACCAGACACGAGTTTGAGAAAAGACGAAAGAAAAAAAATAACAGGGGGGAAAAATAGAGAGAAATAATATTTAAATAATAAGAAACGAGAGAGAGAGGTGAAAGAATTTTGAAATTTCAAGTATATTCGGTTAAGTTGTAATATCGTTGAAATTTAACCATGAAATCATAGTTTTTTCTTTTCGGCTTTTTCAAAACCGTGCAAACTCGACCTAAAAAATATTATTGACAGGGGGAGGATGTAATGATGGTGGTGGTGGTCGTGGTGGTAGATTGGTACAACGTTGGTAGTTTTATTCGGTCCCTAGACCAAAAACGATTTATTACACTTTGTTTTAGTACGAGGGATGTTTTTGGGGACAACCATATGAAATTCCCTCTTTACCGATTTAAAATAAAACATACTGAGAGTAGAAAAAAAGATAGATAAGTGAGGATGGTACCGTCCGAAAAAAGATTTTTATCTATGTGAAGTAATTTCGGGACACAGATGATGCTATCAATTTATACTGCATGACAAAACTGAACATTCATTTATTATAAAACGTTTCTTCGAACAAAAAAAAAGACAGAGTAGAAAAAAGAAGACACATATTTTATATATAAATAATATTCTAATTAAATATAATGATAAAAATTTGTAATAATAATTTAGGACAAAATTTTTCAAATCAAGATAAAATGATATTTAATATATTAAAAAAATGTATATAATATAGGATTTATTGAGAAACGATAGAAAGACTTTGAAGGCCGAGGTTGTAAGGAACGAATCTATCAAGTATATTGATTTTGCACATCAAGGTTCGTTCGTTAAAAATAGGTAATTCTAAGGAAACGGATCAAGATAGTACGGTTATTTATATTTGAATTTTCAAAAGATAGATCTTACTGCTTTTAGAAACTATTTATTTATTTTATCGGTATGCTAGAATTTTTTTTTCTTTTTATACATATACACATATATATATATGCATTTATATTACGTATTCGCGAACATATATAAAAAGAACGGAATATCAAAAAGATATTTATTCGCTTGAGTAAATAAAAACAAAAGGAAAAAAAAAAAAAAAAGAACCAACTCATAGATGATAGAAATTTTCGCGAACGTTTAGAGAAAACCAATATTCCTGTAAGTTTTCTAAACAGAGAGGAACATACTTCGAGCATGCGCCAATAGTATAACAACGTCGATAAAGTCTTCTTGATATATCAAAGAGAAAGTACCTTGTTCTCTTTCTATATATATATATATATTTAACAAAAAAACAAATAAGAACAATTCATCGAAATCAAAGATTTGTGTTACGATAAAGAAGAATTTTCAAGAGTACGATTATATATTATTATTATTACTTACATACTTATTCGAATACGCGTTTCTACCACTCCTCTTTCTGAAAAGGAACCAGTTATTACCAGTGTCATACATACATAATAAGCTCTATTGAAATTGACCGTCTTACATTTGCAGACTGAAAGTGAGTCGCACGTAATCCCAAGATGACACGTTACAAATTGTATAAACGACCATTCGTAACAAGACTTATAAATACGTTTATTATTAATACTCGATGTACAAATCTGAACTCTTATCATTGTTATAAACGTCGTAATAGACGTTCCGACTATGCGATTGATCTGCATTTTTTCTGCTTCAAAGTTCTTTTAGACCAGGGATTTTCTTTATTTATTATTATTATTATTACTATTGTAAACCTTTTTTTAATCTTTGATTGGCCTTTCTCTTTTTCGACAAGTTTATTAATTCGATTTTATTTATTACAATCGGATAAAAAATGTGGTTAATCGAATTCACTTTTAAGAATATTTAAAACAAGTCAAAGGGGAATAATCATAAACAATTGATCCTTATAATAATTTGTTTTTTTCAAACATCGTTCTGTCCAATTTTTTCATATTTCTATCCTATTTGTTTGAAGGGTAATATGAGGGTTAAAATTCTAAAACTTTATTTGTTTCTTTCCTCGATTATTGAGATATTTTTAAGCTTATTTTTATGCATGTTTGCTTTGTCAGACTCTTTCATAAATTTCTTTGACACGACATGAAATATATGAAATGTATCTATAAATAGGAATGAACAAAAAATATCGCATGTTAAATGTTTTTACTCTTCCAGATATATTGTTGTTCAAAGTTCTGAACACCAATTTATTCTCATTGTTCTCATTTTAAACGTTAAAAATGTAAATTTGTTTTACACGCAATTTTTCCTATGAATACATAAAATTCCATGTCGTACAAGCTCAATTTTGCCAAGTTATGCAAAAACTTACCGAACTCTTAAAATCATCAAAATTAATTAAACGCAATACGGTTTCCATAATTTGGTAATATATATTTTCTACATTAATTACCAACTTATGTTAATACAATTTTCTTAATATGCAATTAGGCTTATAAATTAGATCAAAATAAGTTATTTAGAAATTGTTTTATTATAACACAACAACAACAACAATATAAAACATATATAACCAAATATATAGGTTAATAGAAATGAAATAATTAATATTAATATAAAATATTAAATGAATACTTTTTATAAACATATCAAATTTTCGTACATTACAATTATTCGCGATTGTATAAAATTTGAATTTGATTAAATGCATAAAACTGTAATACTTTTTATAAATTCTGACTTTATTGTAAGATCATATTCCCTTCCACACACACACACACACACACACACAGTCGCTGTATATATTTTCGAATAAACGTGAAACGAAAGATCGAAGTGCACCTGTCGATAGGCAATTTACCGTACACAAATGACATCGTGTTTATTCTCTCTCTCTCTCTCTCGGTGATCGTAAAAGTGAACTTATTGACGACATTTCTAGGACCCATTAACAAACGGAAAAAGAAATTACAACACGGTGACCAGGGGCCAAGGGGAGGAGAAGATAATACAATCAACAAAAGTTTGAAATTTTTATCGAATCAACAAAATCTTCGAATTTTTCGAAATGTTAAAACCCAAAAAGGGGGGACCCTTTTTTTCTACATCTTTTTATCGATCCCTCTTCTTTTCTTTTTTTATTGCATGAATCGTTACCACGTCTCTAGACGAAGTCAGAAGGACAGTCATCGATTCTTTTCTGTGCGTCGAACTAAACGTTAGATGTGTGCCCTGTATACATATATATATACACACATATATTCGTTCGTATTACACGCACGAAAAACCAAGAAAAAAAAGAAAGAAAGGAAGAAAGAAAGAAAAGAAGAAAGAGAGAACGAATTTCGAGCTTTAGAACCAGACGGAAAATTCTTTGGCAAGATGCCAAAAAGACCTAGCCATCCCCCTCGCGTGTCCCGACGCTTTAACAAACTACTATCCGCCTGCCAGCATCCCCGACGAGTTGAGAGCAACGAGAATAAGAGAAAGAGAGGGAGAGAGAGAGAGAGAGAGAGAAACAGCAGACAGACAGACAGACAGACGAACGGATAGAGAGAAAGGAGAAAGAAAGGGGGTTGGTTGGAAAAGAAAAATCGAATCCATAGTTCGCGAATATTCTTCTTGGTGTCTGCACACGTTTAAAGTGGTTTGGTATGTATTTACAAAAAAAAGAAGAAGAAAAAAAAAAGTAGAGAAAAGGAGGAGAAAGAAGGAGGAGGGGGGGGGGAGAGGGGGAATAAGGAATTCGTAAAAAAAAAAATGTAGACGAAGAACTCGCCGAAAGGATTTACCAAATTCGTGCCAAACAAAAGTCAATTTTACTTAGGATCAGGATTACAAAAAAAAATAGATCAAATCTATAGTTATCCAGCAATTTAATAATCTCATGGGACAGCACCTATCGCGTATAGTGATACGAGAGTTATCGTAGCTAACTTTTGTGCGATGTAATATTCTGGCTCCTGTCGCGTGGTTGTTGCATATTGAAATTCGCTGAGTTTATTAAATTGATAAAAGGGATTGTTCTGTCTATCTGTCCGTGTCTGTCCGTGTCTGGTGTACTTTTCTGTCACTCGAGATCATTATACCTTGGGAGAAGCGAACGTTTTTTTTTAAATAAAACTTAACTAAAGTGGAGAGAATCGTTAATTGAACCTCGTCGTCGTCGTCGTAGCATCAGCAATGTTTTACGAGAAAAATATGCTGAGAAAAGGGAAATATATCTTTCACTTTTTCATCCGGGTAGATGTCTCACATCTTTAAAAATAAATATCATTTTTATTTTTATTTTAAATCCCTTTTTTCTTTTTTTTCTTCTTTTTTTCGAAAAGCCAAAAATAATTGGAGGATATTAGGAGAAGTAACGACACGTGGAACCACTTGATTGCGATTACTTGCGAACGATATACTTATTAGAACGTATTAGAGCGTTGACCTTGAGACACTTAAATTAACTAGAGGTAACGATTAGCGTTACAGATTCGTCCTTGCCTTCCATTCTCACGTACTAGAAGAAAATTGCAACGTGTGTGTATGTGTGTGTGTGTGTTACCACTACGATATGGATTCGCAATGATGATGATCATCATCATCATCATCATCATCACAATGAATTTGGAATGAAGAAATTATATATCTGTGTTTAATTACTTTTATTTTACGTTTACTAGACAATAATGTTTGATCGTGGAAAATCTTAAAAGGAAATCTTGTCTTACGTATTGTACAAACAACATCAAGATGATATTATCCAGATCGAACTGGCTAATATTAACGAACTCAATCAATACTAGATTAAACTAAATCCTTCATATTTAATCTTTGGTATCATTATTGTTCATCCTTTTATGTCAAACTCGTAAACGTTTTTCTTCAAAATAATGTTACTTCAAATTTATGCTATTTTCTCTTTTTTATCTTTTCCTATTTTAATGACGTGACCAAGAACTTTTTCTTTTTTTTTTGAAAGAGAGAGATCTTTTAAGTCAAACTAATAACGTTCCCTTTAAAAATGCTACTTCGAATTTGTGCCATTTTTTTTTTATTATTTTCATACTTTTTTTTTTTAATCGTAATTATGTAGCCAAGAGCTTTTCTACGATCTTTTAAGTCAAAGTCCATAACATTTTCTTCAAAAGTGCTACTTTGAATTTATGCAATTTTTTATTCTTATCATAATGATGCGGCCAAGAGCTTTTCTACGATAGGACCACTCATAGAGAATCTTACTGTAGAACTTTACAACTTGCGTTTAGACACGTAGGTATAAAAGACGGCTCGTTGAGAAGCTCTTTTCAACGGTCTTATGCTTCCATTAATTCAAACTCTGAAAGAGAGAGAGAGAGAGAGAGGGAGAGAGAGAGAGAGAGAGAGAGAGAGAGAGAGAGAGAGAGAGAGAGAGAAATGAATAAGACATAAATACATATACATTGGACGGCCATTAGCATTCGTCCTCTTCACGTATCTATAATAATTCGAGAATAGCAGTTAGAGTTGATTCACCGTTAAAACTTGTATACCATTCGCGCGTATCGTATAAAATAAATAGAATAGTAATTATTTATTATTAATACGATTAAATAAAATTCATTCAATTATTTATTTAGCATGATTAAGTAATTATAACTGTAATCTTTTTGTAAAAATCATATTTACATATTATACATTATATACATACAGATATTTCGTATAATTACATATTAACGAGATAAAAGTGGAAAATTGGGGAGAATAAAATAAGAGATAAAAAAGAAAAAAATATAAGCATGAACACGCGAACTAGTTAAAAAATAATAAATCTCTTTCTGCCAATAATTAGAACAATCTTTTATATTATAATATCTTAACTTACACAACGATATTACGTAAAATAGAAATAAAACAAATTAGAACGATTCACAATTTTTTTCGCATATATTTATAATAAATTAATTTTTGCCCACGAGATCGTAATTCACAAAATTCTTGGACGAGATATTCGAGAAGATTATTCCGAACGATATTATCCGACGATGAGAGGGCGTTAGAGTAATAAATCGATATAGTAGAAACCGATCGAGATTAATTACCACGTTGCTAATTAGATTTCACGTTTCATCTTATCCTAATTACGATACGTAGATTACCGTTAAAGGAACAAAATTACCTTCTTATTCGAACAAAACGATACTTTGCATTAATATAACAGATAAAATATCACGAATTAATTGAAATACATGATGAATAAGTAAAGAAATCGTTTAAATGATATAATCACAATTATTAACAATTAATCGTGATTTTAATTAATCATACTCTTTTATATCATGCATATTATTATTATTTTTCAATACGGTGTCATCGTATAACGAATGTTTCGCGTGAGACACGATATCTTGTTAAAAATGAAACGTAGTTGTAACCTCGTTTGCTATTCGCTGTTTTAGAAACCGAGGACAGCATAGGTAATTCGAAACTGATTTAATCAATGGCAAGTTTTGTCTTTGTCTCTTGATTACTTGCGCATCTATCTCTGATTCTTTCTCTTTTTATCTCGTTGTTCTATCTTTCTCTCTTCTCAATCAAGGGCACCCACGCTCTTCTACTTCTTCTTCTTCTTCATCTCTTTTTTTCTCTATTTATCTATCTCTCTCTCTCTCTCTCTCTCTTTCTCTCTTTCTACCTCTTCTTCTTTCTCTTTTTACGCCGTAAGATATGCAAGTATGCTTAACCCAATTTTCACGAAACATTTTCATTCCGCAGGATCATCGTGCGATGTAGCATTGTTTTTTTTTTTTTTTTTTTTTTCACTGAAACCACCCTCTCCCTTTCCTCTCCCTAGTCCACAATTCTCTCGCAACATTTCGCGAAAGTAAATTTTATCCAAATATAATTATATACGTGCGTTCTTTTTCTTTTTCTTTTTTTCTCCCCTTAATTTTCTTTTATAATTCTACCTTATTTTTTATTCTCTTTTTATCAACGAACTTTTCTATTCGTTACTCTAACCGAAAAGAGAAAAACAAATTTTCACGAATGCACTTTCTTTCGGGGACATTTTTTCTTTTCTTTTTTTTTTTGTTTTTTGTTTTTATCTAGATGTAAACATAGTATACATGAATTATATTTACATAAATCATACAAATTGCATATTACAATCCCTACGGAGATTAGCATATTATAATGCGTATCCGAGCCTAGTGAAAAATAAAAGATAAACAAATTAGGGCTTTTAATGATATAAATTATAGTTTATTATATTTATAGCTCTATTAATTTATATATAAATTATATAGCTCTCTATATTTTATATTTTTAATTATTATTAAAACATGACGAATAGGTATTTTGTAATTTCAAGTTACAGGTAAACAAGTTAAGAGTTGTTTTGTTTTTTTTTTTTATTATTACTATTATTTTTTCTTACTTCGTTAGAATAATATTAAATAACACGTGACCTTCGTCTTACAATCAATCACATACGAATAAAATTTATTTTCTTATGAATATACATGGAACATTTTACAAGCACATCGATAAAATGTTGTTACGATCTTTGTATCGTATGGAATATGCGTAATGTTTCGTTTATAACCGTATAAATGTCGTAGGAATGATTACGTATATTATATATGCATTCGCATTAATTACAATAGGTTGACGGCATCCGGTTAAATACTCGACAACGAATATACACTCGTTCGCTTTTTTTTTATTTGTTTATTGTTATCGTTGATACACACGAATCTTTGATATTCTTTTTTTAGAATATCTTCTATCACTTGAACTTTATCTTTCGATAGGAGTTAAAAAATTTCCATAAAATATTGATGTATTTATTTAATATCGCTAAAAGGCATTACCTTACAACGTCGTTCGTTTGATTATTTTTCCGATAATGAAACAAATCCGTAATTTATGTATCATTGAAGAATTTTCATTATAGCAAACGTATAAGATTGTAAAAAATAAATCGGTTTGTCGAGTAATACGTTATTAACAATAATATTTAATTTTTTTTAATTGTAAAAATTCAAGTGTGTGTTTGTGTCGCGGTACGTGTTCTCCAAAATGGCGGCATATAGAATATCACTCGTGCCGGTAATTATGAAATTATATTAAATTAAATTGAAATAATAGAGATTTTATGATTTATTTTATATTTTACAATTATATTTTTATATATTATAAAATAAATTATGAAATATATCAACTATTTGCATTTATTTAATTTATATACAATTAGTACTATTATATACTATTATATACTATTATATACTACGTTCTTTCGATGAAGTGATTTTTGAAGGAGCAGTAAAACGAATCTAAAATATCGTAAAAGTGTATAAAACACACACACACACACACACAAGCAGTACGTTATTGCCTTGGGTATAATCGAGCCTTTCAACGGGTCATCGTCGTTCGAAAATGGCGACAAAGGAAATCGTAGTCGACGGTTGCATAGTAGGTGGTAGATGCTCCTTGGTCACGCGACGTGTCCTGAAGAAGTATCGTAGAACTAGAGAGAAGGCAAGCATATGGAGAAGGAACGCGAGTACTTCGAACTTCCTCGAGTGGTTTTCATCGATTTCTACAATGAGTCAGTGCTTCTCGACGATCTGTACTTTGCTCTTGCTGCTTTAGCTTATGCTTCTGCTTCTACTTCTGCTTCTGCTTCTGTTACTGCTACTACTACTGCTACTGCTAGTGCAAATGCTGTTGTCTTGGTTTTCGAGTACCGCAACGCAAGCTTCTCTCGAGTAGTTTTCTCTTGCAATAGTCTTCTTGCACACGTATCGCAAATCGTACCTACCGTAATACCCCTTCGTATAATAAAATGGAAAATTCTTTATGAAATTTAAATGAAATTTTCCCATTTTCACACGTATAAGAAATTCAAATGATTTCGGAATTAATAATTCCGCAATCTTTACATTAGAAAATGTTATTATACAATTCTCTTTGATTATTACCTCTTCTATATTAACTTTACTCATTTACTAATCTTAATCAAGACGATTCGAAAATATATTCCGTTCACGTACCACGATCAATCTTTTCTTCCATCAACAGACATTGAAAATATTGAAATTTTAGATTTAGAAACCTATTACCTCGTATTCTTATATACCATTTGTGATAATATGTATGATTATAAAAAGTGATTTGAAATGATATATATTAAAATATATTTTGTTAGATTAAATAAAAGAGCAAATGAACTTAATTTTTGTAAATAATTCTAATTCAAATATCCAAATATACATCTAAACAAAAAATATAATATACAATTTATATTATATTACTTTTTTTTATTAAACATCAGTTAAAATATATGATTCAACATTTCGATTAACTGTAAAACTAAGTTTAACGTAGCCAGAAATAAAGTGAACTAATTTATCAGCCTTATCCGAATTTCAACAGGTGAAGAAGATCCTGGAGCACGATCGAGAATTTGTTGAAGGAAATTTGTCACTTCTGGAGTTGGAGGAAAAGGTGGCAGGTGGTCTCGAAAGAGAAGAAGATTCGAAGGGTGATTAGGACGAAGGGAAAGAAGAAGAAGAAGAAGAAGAAGAGAAATACAACGACGAGTAAAAAGTGTCACCACGCGTCACGCAGGGGTCGTGGGTCTATGGGGGGCACCGCCCCAGCGGCCCCCCAATTCAAATCCAAACAGAAACTGTTATTCCGAAATTCGTGCTATTCTGACACGGGCCAGAATCGACGCCTCAATTTCGGGCCAACCGTTCAAACGGATGAAGAGAAGTCCATCCAATATCATGAGGCAGTCAAGCCTCACGAAACTTGGTTCTATGATCAACACCGCCGTCAACAAAAGAGCTGGTGAGTTAATCGTTTTTTTCGTTTCTTTTTATTTTCGTTTAGCTAGTAAAGTTAGTTGAAATAACATAGAAAAGAAAAAATAATGCCAATAAATTGAAGATCGAGCAAAGTAAGTATAAACCTTTACGATCAGACAACGTCTCGTAGATATTTCAACTAACGCATTCTCGTTTTCCAACATATTTCTCGGTAACACGAGTAACAACGCGTACTGTAATACAAAGATTTAGTAAGACAGGGAAAATATATCACCAAAAAGCTTGCAATATATTATTCGTTTTAAATAGAAATTTATGCGTTAAACTTCGTGACAATATATATATATGCATATATTATGATATTTTTTTGTTTAAATACTTAACAAACGTAAAGATATTTTTATTTTCAATGATATTTAAGTTAAAACGTGACCGATGTAATAGATTTTCCTATTATTAATAATTTACTTTGTAAAAATTTAATTCATGTCTTGAAGTTATAGTAAAACATGTTGAATGTTTTCTGTGGAAACAAATAAAAAAAGAAAAGAAATTTTTCGTATGATTGTCGATAGTTTACATTGTTTACTTGCTAAAGGTATAGCAGGGTTCTATATTAGATACTGTTCTATATTAGGTACGGTTTCCCTATACGTACACTAAAGAAAATAGTGTCGAGCAGAATTGAAATGTTTATATTAGGCTTTCTGTTCCAAATGAGAAAAATAAAGATAGATAAATGTATATATATATATATATATATAGAGAGAGAGAGAGAGAGAGAGAGAGAGAGAGAGAGAGGGAGAGTAAAGGGAAAGGGAAAGGGTGGGAAGAGTGAGGGAGGAAGACGGAAATTTTTCTTTAACAATGTCACACAAGGAAAACAACGTAACACACGAACACGTATTATGTGTTCTTCTCTCTTACGAATTCTCTAGTGAGAAGTGTTCTCCGTCGTGAATAGAATTCATTTTGATTCGTTTTAGAAAAAGAATATGTATTATTCGCAAGTTCGTAGAAGAAACGTTTTACGTAGCGACTTAAATTGTAACAATAAAACAGACACGAGCGAAACGGAATCCGATGATGATTTATCAGACTGCTGTTCATATAAAAGTTGTGGCCAATTATTAGGTATGTAACTACGTTTTCGTTTCTAAAGGATCACCCATCAAATCCGCAGATCGTCGTGATCGTAATTGTTATGTTTCGTTATCTAATTTCGTATAGAAATTTTCGAATTAATTGTTACGTTAAAGAGATCGATGAATTTCATTTGATTATTTATAGATTATTGTTTATAACTATTAAATACATATATATATTGTGTAAGTTGTAGATTCGCGTGTAGATCCTTGGAAATGATTTATTACGATAAAGAGATGGAAGTAATAAGAAAGAGAAAGAGAGATATGTGTGGTTACAGTGGAAAGAGTGTTATTTCGAATTATAATGATATCAGCAGATTCAAATGAATTGAATTTATAGCATACGCGTCACACACACACAAGAAAGTAATATTTCAATTGTACTTACATTTAATCTTTTCGTGTCCTAATCGTTTTTAAAGAAAACGTAGGGAGAAAGAAAGAGAATGAGAAAGAAAGAGATAAAGCATACAATTTTTAAACAGTCGTTATATCATCTTGACATTGATAACATGACGCACGCGTACGCGCACATTATTTATATAAAATCTTAACAGATATTCAAAGGAATCTCAACCATCAAAGAGAAAAATGAATTAGTAGTGATAATAGGGTAGTGTTGTAGTGTTGGGATAATGTTCGAATGTTTATTTGATCGTATTCATAATTTTTGTTTCGATTTATAACGAAGAGATGCGAAAGTAAATGCAGTATTGGGTGCGCGTGTTTGTTAGGACAAATCAATTAACGAATTGTCTCTAATACATAAGACAATCAGTACCTTCCTTGAGAGCCAACGTTTACGTACCAGTTCGAGACAGTCTCGTGCACATCGTGCTATTCTTTCGGCCATTTTACTCGTGTTTCTTCATAATTTGTATCGTATGTATTTATATATATAAGAACATTAATCTGTGATATTATTTATTTCAACAAAAATTATCAAGAGTGTCAATTGAGAGATTTATTTGAGTAAAAAATTGTCAACGATATAAAACGAGATAGTGTGAGAGAGATCGTAAATTTTTTCTTTCTTTTTTGGTTCATATTGTTCACAAGACGCAATTTAATAGCACAGCTGAGAAATCTTTTGTTGAAGATCGACAATGTCGCGAGGTCTCGATGAATGACTCCGAGTTAAGGATTAGCATAAATCGAGTCGAATAATATTTGACGCAGTTTAAACGATGAAAGTGTTTCGATCTGTCGGTACGGTTAGCTCGTAGAAAATCTTTAGACAAATATTAAATTCGATTCTAGTTAAATTTTACGGTACGTACGATCGGGAGAAATTAAATGTAGTGCATATTCTATACTTGATTGTAAGATAAATATGTCATAACGTAAAAATTTTGTCGAATAAAAATGGATCGACCGACGTATTCGGAAATACGTGCTCCCAAAAATTTATCTAAACTGATGAGGAACAAACCATTATTTTCTTCTATGGAAGAGCTGCATGAGAAACTAACGGAACTCTTAGGTAATGTGTGAATTTGAAAATAAGTCAAAAAGGGGATAAAATAAATAATGTTCATTTCTTTTTCGTTAAATTTGAATTTTATCTTTGGTTTAATTTTAACTAGCTCGCTTCTTTCTTTTATTACGTTGTCGGAAAGCAGAATCGTTGAAGCGCTATACCGATGGAAGATTTACTTTTCGTTAGTATAAATCTTCAGATAATAATGTCGCGAAACGTGTTCGCAACGAAAGAAGAAAGTGAAAGAGTAGAAACGCTTTAATGGCAGTTAATGCCCAGTATGAATTTGTTAGCCTGTAATACATTTAAGCTTATTCGCACAAGCTTGTTTGCTAGTATACTTATATGCTTACTTACGCATTCAAGTAATACGATATTCGAAAAGAATGGAAGATAAACGATTAAATGGTAGGTATTTCAAGCGAAAAGACGCGGAAGGTTTTATTTTCGATGCATCTGATAACGGCCATTGTTAGAGTTGCGTGAAGACGTCATATTATCATAGTAATGTAAAAATTCTTTTCGGAGAAGATATACACAACAGTACAGCATCGTAGTATGCATACAAGACGTATTATATACTACTTTTAATAACTAACAATAAGCTCGATTATGAAAGCTATCTTTTGACGGTAGAATGATACATATTATTCTCTTTTTTTCGTCGTCATGCTGTATATTACATCGTAAAATAATTGACAAGACATCAAAGACATTTAATAATTTTCTTCTTCGTTCGTATTATTTCCCAAATCGATCTTCTAATTTTGTAATAACCTAAATAAAAATAGATAAGATTAGTACATACGCGTAACGAATATTTTATTTTAGTGTCGGTTTAAAATATATCGCCTCATTCTCTGCCGAGTTCTTAGAATCGTATTCATTTGGTTATCTCGATTAGGCAAAGCACGTTTTGTGTATTCCAAGTGTACCCACATAGAATTGAAATGCGTTAATATCCTACTTACTAGGACATGAATTCGTGTTTTATAAACCGATATTGTCTACTCCTTTCATTTCAGATTCGTTTCAATCGATATCATAAAATAATTTAACATGCGTTGTTTTTCATTTTCAAATAATAATAAAAGAAGACATCTCGATAATAAAGATTCATTAGAAATTAGAAAATCACGCGCGAATGTATTCAAGCGAGGGAAA
This sequence comes from Polistes canadensis, assembly GCF_001313835.1. Classification (NCBI taxonomy): domain Eukaryota; kingdom Metazoa; phylum Arthropoda; class Insecta; order Hymenoptera; family Vespidae; genus Polistes; species Polistes canadensis. The sequence goes on from NW_014569587.1 coordinate 128,251, forward strand.
ACACGAGTTAAGCTTGTTGGTAAAAAGAACATTCGAAAGTGGCGCGTAAACGATGCCGGAAAGTTCGTCAGAGGTCGGTGATCTTCGGTTGGAGTCGGGGGCGCGAGGCAGCGTCGTTTCTTGTACGCACTAACATGGCGGATCTCGTGAAAGCAACTAAACTTGGTTGCATGGTGTGTTTGTGACGTCACGGCAAGGAGTCGTGTAGCGCGGTTATGCGTTCCTGAATACCTCCGCCATTGAAATCAAATTTTCGAATCGTACGATAGGGCTATTTTGCCTATTTTTTGTATGGTGCATAACGAGCGGCATGGGAAGAACCGCGTTGAATATGTGACGTAGGCGAGGCCCGAAATGTAAAAAGAACCTGTATTAGGAGGAAGAGTGTTGTCTGGTGGTGGCGCGTGTCTTCACTTCAGTGTGAACAAAAATTTAACACAAAGCCCTCGGCGTATCATAAACACACATAATTCTTTCATATTTTTGTTAAACCAACTGCAATAACGACGACGAAGACAAAAACGAAAACGAAGACGACGACGACAACGACGACGACGACGACAACGGAGATAGTCCGGTAGTAGTGATAATAGTGGCGGTGGCAGGGGTGTGCGCGCGCGAGTTCGTGTGACTTTGCGCGTAAGAAGAAGATATATACGAGTTAAGAGAGAGTATCTGTCGTGTCGTACTATGCTGTGTTACTGTGTTTCGTCTCGTGTGTTCTCTTAGCGTGTTCGTATAACCGCTAACACTATAGTCAATCCTTTATCAAGCTTTGTACATGCGATACGATAAAAACGTGCCATCTTTCTCAGTCAGTTATTTCTCTTATTGGCCGTTACTTAAAAAGTTCTTAAACGCGCGTTGCATCTCGCCGCGCGTGTGTGTATGCGAGATGGCCGGTAAGTAGACGGCACACGCAGAAGAGTCTCTCTCTCCTTCGGGTCTTCTCTTATACCTGCCTTGCGTTATACTCATATGTATTATATGTATCTCTCTTGAAAAAAAAAGAGAAAGAGAGAGAGAGAGAGAGAGACACACACAGGTTGTTCACTACCGCGAGTACTACTACTATTCTAATGTGTGTATATATGCACATAATATACGTATATACATATATACGTCTCTAGTACGCGTGGCTCTCTATCTATACGCGTGTTTTACGAAGCAAGGAAAGAGAAAAGGAATTTAAAAAAGCGATAGAGAAAAAGAGAAAGAAAGAGAGTGTGTGTGTGTGTGTGTGAGAGAGAAAGAGTAGAGTGAGAGTGAGTGAGAAAGAAATAAAGAAAGAAAGACAGGGAGAGGAGAACGATCGAGACAGCGTGATTCTTCTGCATCTCTTTGGCGTTTTTATTCGTGGTGTTTTGTACGTTCCCTACGTTCGTTCCTCTACGTTCGTTCCTTCCGGCTGTGGCCGTTCGGTTGTGCCGCACCGTACACCGCGGCAGGGTGAACCTTGACCTAGTTATCTCGCGGGTTCACGGGTATATCTGCAGCGCTGAGTGCAACGGGGCTTACCTTCCGCCATTCTTTCTCTTTTTTCTTAACCTTTCCTACGAATATTTCGCATATATCCCTCTGGAATAATATTATCTCTTATACGCGGCCACCGCACGCCGCGTTCGTGATTCTTCTTCGGGTTTTTTGGCGAGTCGCGTGAGACCAGATGCGCTTGTCGCCGGTGGCGACGGCAACGGCAACGGTGACGGCGACGGTGGCAACGGTGGCGACGGCGAAGCCGGTAGCGGCTTAGAAGCACGATGGATTACGCTGAAACTTCAAGTAGGGATCGCTATTTACCACCTTTACTTTGTGTTCTTCGGCTTATCGTTTAACTCACGCGTGACTTTACACTTTTCTCTCTTTCTCTCTCTTACTCTTTTACTCTTACTCCTTCCTATCTCGCTTTCTATCTCTCTTACGCTATTTTGCATCGTCTTCTTATATACCCTACTTATATACTACACTATCACTTTTCTATCTCTTCTCTTCTCTACTCTACTCTACTCTACTCCAATTGTGTTATCGTAACGTCTTCCGCGTTCTTTCATAGCGATCAAATAACTCAGCCATGTCGCGGAGCTTTCTGAAGCATCCTTTTTTTTCTTTTTTACCGGCACCCCGTTGTGTTCCATTCGCTTGCGTTCCCATTCTCGTTGCAATTGTTTTCAGTGTTTCTAACCTCCTCGTTAGCTTACAATTCTTCATGGAGTTTAACTCTCAATCATGCGACAACGTATGAAGATATATATGAAATTATTAGATTAAGATTTTTATTATTATTGTTATTATTATTATTTATTTATTTATGTGTATATATTATTGCTTCTTTAAGATAAGACATTCTATTTATATACGTAAATGTGCATTTATCACTTAATAATAGGATGATTAGTATACAAGAGGAATTATTGAGGAGAGATTATTGTCGTTCAGAGTATTAGACAAAATTCATATGTTACAGGCAATGGTGACATTCAGTGGTGTTTCTCACAAGTGAAAGGGACTTTGGAAGACGACGTTACCGAAGGCAAGTATTACTTTAATTACTTTCCATTAGAGGAACAATATACTATTGTTATACTTTTATATAAAAAAAAAGGTTCAAAATTATAAGTTATTTAATAGTTTTTTTCTTTTAAATATGTACTTATTTCTCATCTGTATTTCAGCTGATATAATATCATGTGTTGAGTTTAATCATGATGGTGACCTTCTCGCAACTGGGGACAAGGGTGGACGAGTTGTTATTTTTCAAAGGGATCCTATTGTAAGTATTAAGGAATATAATAGGATTATAAACCATTATTAACCAGACTTATCCCGTACTTGTTCTGTTGAATGAGAAAGTATATAGATTAATAAGAAATTATATGCGTTGTTTGTGATATAGTAATGTCATTCTCACTCGAGTGAGATTTTTGTATACATCTAGTATTTAGAATACTAATAACTCATATTTGCAAACTGTTACTACGTTTGCAGACAATACAGTCATTACCAAGAAATCAGTATAACTAGTAATGGTTTGAGGTAGAACTTATGTAACTTCGGACAATCTTATATAGGTGATCTTTTATTGAGCCATAATAGCTTTTCACTGACTCTATTAAAGGTAACACCGTGTTCGCTTAAAGGAGACTATTGGTAAAGTGGTTGTATTGAAGGTAGTTTATTCAGTTAGGTGATTAATCATTTAAGAAAGACATTGTGACTGTTAATTTTTAGTGCAAATTTATGTTACTGATGTGCCATTACTTTGCTTTGATTATAGAATATTTAAAAAGATATCTCTTTCCGCAGAGTAAAAATAGTATACCACGGAGAGGTGAATATAATGTATACAGCACTTTCCAAAGCCACGAGCCCGAATTTGATTACCTGAAATCATTAGAAATAGAAGAAAAAATAAATAAAATTAGGTGGTTAAAAAGAAAAAATCCCGCACATTTTTTACTTTCCACAAATGATAAGACAATAAAATTGTGGAAAGTTAGTGAAAGGGATAAAAGAGTGGAAGGATATAATACGAAAGAAGAAAATGGTGCGATTCGGGACCCTGCTTGTATAACTGCCTTGAGGGTAAGTTTAATCAATGTGATAGAAAGTGTTCTTCTATTAAAAATTATAAGCGAGTATTGCATATTTGTATTATTTAGGTGCCAACTATAAAACCAATGGAATTAATGGTAGAGGCATCTCCGAGGAGAATATTTGCCAATGCGCACACTTACCATATAAACAGTATAAGTGTCAACAGTGATCAAGAAACGTACCTCAGTGCGGATGATCTTAGAATTAATTTATGGCATCTTGAAATTACCGATCAAAGTTTTAGTATCCTTTTTTAATCAATTATTTTATGTTTTTTTTACACTTAATTCATACAAAATTACATATATAATATGTGTAGTTGAAAATCTAGTTTTCCTTAATGATGATATACAGATATTGTAGACATAAAGCCTACTAACATGGAAGAGTTGACAGAAGTCATAACAGCTGCAGAATTTCATCCTGTAGAGTGTAATGTCTTGGTCTATAGTAGTAGCAAAGGTACTATCAGACTTTGCGATATGAGATCTGCTGCTCTTTGTGATCATCATAGTAAACTTTTTGAAGAACCAGAAGATCCGACCAATAAGAGTTTTTTCTCAGAAATAATCTCAAGTATAAGTGATGTTAAGCTGAGTAACTCTGGAAGATACATGATTAGTAGGGACTACCTCAGCGTTAAAGTCTGGGATCTTCAAATGGAAACAAAACCCATTGAATGCTATCCTGTAAGTATAAAACATTTTGAAGGTATAGTTTCCTTTTTTGAATATATTCTTTTGTGAGAATGTAATCATTTATGCATTTTATAATGTTCATATGGGTAATTTTAGGTACATGAATATTTAAGATCAAAATTATGTTCTCTTTATGAAAATGATTGCATCTTCGACAAATTTGAGTGCTGTTGGAGTGGTAATGATTGTGCCATTATGACAGGCTCATATAATAATTTCTTTAGAGTATTTGATCGTAATACCAAACGTGATTTAACTTTGGAAGCAGCACGTGACATTGCCAAACCAAAAACTCTTCTAAAGCCTCGTAAGGTTGGTAAATGCTTTTAAAAGTTTGTATTGTCAAGTAAAAACTGTATGTAAACTAATTAGCTTTATCATGCAATAGGTTTGCACTGGTGGAAAACGTAAAAAGGATGAGATTAGTGTTGATTGTTTGGATTTCAACAAAAAAATATTACATACTGCATGGCATCCATCTGAAAATGTGGTAGCAGTTGCTGCCACCAATAATCTTTTCTTATTCCAAGATAAACTCTAGCACATCTGCATGCAAGTATGTTAGAAAATATTTAATGTAATTTTCAATAAATAAGTTTCTTTTTTATAACTATATAAAATACACTATAAGTATTAAAGAATTTATTGTATTACAGATAATACAACGGTATATATTGACGTGAACGAGGCACGTTAAACTAAATGGACACAGTGAAACAATAGGTGTCGGAATTACATTGACGAAAGTCGACTATTTGCATGTCAATAGTCGATTGACCGAAAAGTGGTGTACATAGCGCCGTCCACACAGCTCACGCGTTCATATAAGTTATATATACACCTACATGCAGAAATTTGCACCGATACCTTGCCATGCGCATACATGTACATAGATGCATGTAAGTTAAAACACATGCATAAGACTTCTCAAAACTCTTAAGTTGACTAGTTCAAATAAGTTTGCACACGGAGTCACTCTCAACTGATAAAATGAATCGTCAAGTCAATTATTTAATAATTGTGCCGACGATATTATTATCAAGTTTTCTTACACCAAACGTGCAGCTGAATTTCTAGCTTGTTCTACTACAGTAATTGCGCTACTACACTATGTAGAGACGGTCAGTGAAAATATCTAATTCGCCCATACATTATATAAAAAGTGTTTTAATATAACACACCTTATGATCAGTTATACAAATAATACTACAATTACAGACAGTGGATATATAACCGATGTTTCGGCATGAGCTGAATATATTGCACAGGCAATTATTTGCTTTATTTATCCACTAGATTATTAAATTGAGTTTTTAAAAAATAAAAAAAATAAATCGCTATCACGTGTGCCAATGAGATTTTATCGTTTACTTTCATATTCGTGAGTATTTTATGAAGATCATTATATACTTAATAATAGTAATAATTACAAAACATGATAGCACAGTATACAGGATCATGTTTCTTTACTACTTTTTTTTTCTTTATTTCCTGGAGAAATTTGCTACTAAATCTTCGTACTAAACTATTTCGAATATTTATTAGTAAACTCTGCTTAATGCGAATCTAGCTGAATGAATAACATCAGTTACCAAATACCAGAACAAAAAATCTTATACATATGTAGGCCTACACACACATTATCTTGTTTTTATTTTCATAATAAAGCTATTGTTACGTATATTTCCTATATTGCATTAGCTAATATGGATCAAGGAATATATGGCACAAATTTCTGCTTCAAAGGATTCGGGTAAACAAATAAAATCTTAAAACGGTAAAAATGTTATTATAAACGATGGGAAAAGTAAGAAACAGTGTTACGGTACAGCAATAACAAAAAGAACATTCATTTATATAAAATTATTTGTGTAAAAGATAAAAATAGGAACTGAAAAATAACTATATAAAAGAAAATGTGGATTTTCTCTAAATATTACTCTTATTAATTATTTATTGAAATTCGTATGAATATAAACAGTGAATACAGTACAGTTGTTGATGGTAAGCTGGGCTTGCAGACTTTACATAAAATATGTAATAATAACTTAATTAATAACTTAACACGAGAATAACGTAAAATTTCGAATAAGTGTATCAACGGGTTTAACTCAGTTTGAGTACGGCCAAAGAGCCAAGCTCTCCGTATCTATGTTGTATTTAGTATTTATACCATCTCTTAAATATTGTGTAGTAGAACTATGAAACCTAAAAGAAACAGAATATAATAAGTTTTATCTTAGGCAGATTCAATTGATGATTGCACTAATTTTGAAATACAAAGCAGGCTTCTTTTAAACAACACCACCATATATATTTTTTTACGTAATTAGTATATCTCACCATATACATACTTATGCAGTCTGGATTTTGCTATGCATATACATTGAGGTGCTCCAAATGTTCTTAAGGCTGTCAATTGTGTTTTTATTAATTCTAGCTTCATTTTTTATAGCGTTTTCAATTAATGATAACTTAAAAAACCAACATTTTATGTAATTTTTCTTAAATCAACAATAATCTCCTCATCTTTTAAATTTGTTTTTATTAAAATGTATATTATTTTACCGTCAATTTTCTTATCCGCTTTTTACTTAAATGATGGTTCATAAGTGCCTTGAAGCGCATTAAGAGTGCTCGATTATTAAAACAGAAATTCTAAAGTACTAAATTCTTACAGGTGTTTTTAATACGGATTATAATATAAACAATTTCATAAACACACATGCTACTTCAGGATGCAAAGATTTTGGTAATGAAACAGAGAGAATAAAAAGCACTCAAAAATGTATAAAGCACCAGACTAATGTATATTCACGATTAATGATTTTCCATATCAAGATAAAAAGGAAACGTTAGAAATTTCCCTTTCTTAGGAAATTATTTCCTTTGATAGAGAATAAATATTTTCCACTTTGACACTAATGATTCTTTAACGTTACACGTGAAAAAATAAAATGAAGTAATTTGAAAGAAAGAGAGAGAGAGAGAGAGAGAAAAGAGGTGAAGAAAGTTGTTAAATATTCTGTTAATTATAAACAGTGATAATAGATTGACATTATTTATTTAAAAATGACACACATTTAAATTTGTTTTAACTAGCATACTCTTTTAAAATTATGGGTCTGATAATTAGGATAAACATATTAGTTTTGAGTAATGAATTAACTAATGCATTATTATGCTTCCTGTAATGCAGTTTAAAATTATGATGCTCGAACTTTTCTCCATAGTCTTCATTAACTTATTAACAAATTTGGAAAAAAATAAGCTTTGTAGAAGAAAGGAAAAATATACTTCTATGATAAAAGATGATCTCTTTCTTCAACAAAAAAAAAGAAAAAAAAACATATTTAATATATCACGTTACATGTGATATACATACATCAGAATAATAAAATAGTTCCTTAAAAAAAAGTTAGATCAGTTTTAATAATATTGACTGCACTGCACGGATCATGATAATTGCAATGTCATCATATAAAGGATGCGTATATAGACTCTTTGAGACTTTGCTCTCAATGTATAGAAAATTTGTATTATTTATAAATTGTCAGTTTAAATAACGAAGAAGATCTATGAAATCTATGTTTGTGTAACATGTAATTGCAAAATTATCTTGCGTAACAGCAGACCTACTACTACATTTAGGGAAGTTGTTCCTTGATGTTAGATATCCATGAAAAGAGAGACAAACAAAAGATCAAAAAACGAAGATGTTAAAAAAGAAAGAAAGAAAGAAAAAAGAAAAAAAAAATAATAAGGAGATAAAGGTATCGAGATCGATTTCTTCATCGATCTCTAAACCTTTTCAACTTCTTTATAAAGTATATTATAAGTACATATATATATTAAGGAAATTCATATTTCGTCTTATGTTACAGTCATCAAGAAATCGTAACATTACTTTTTAGTACGTAAAATCATCGTCATTTTCCTTCGTCCCCAACCATATCCTAATACCTCAATCCCCTATAATAATGTTACTATTATTATCTTTTCGTTATTTGTTTCAGTCTTTGTTTTTTGTTAACTGCTATGCAGGATTAGTCATGGTAATAACGATGATCTGATATCTTGATTTATTAGATTATATAAATGATTGGTTGTTAGGATTAAAAGAATAAATCGAATAATGCGATGGTGAAAGAGGGAGAGAGAGAGAGAGAGAGAAATAAAAATGATGCGAATGCGGTTAATTCTCTAGGACGTACACGCTCGATGATAACGCTATAAGAATAAGTACTTGGGGGAAAAAAAAAAGAAAAAAAAAAAAAAAGAAATAGACAAAAAATGCTTCGAAAAAAAGAAGAAAAAAAAAAAGACCCTTTAATAAAAACAGCGGGTAACTTAAACTTCGTCTCCGTTGAGATCGTTCAACGAACGATGCTAAAAAACAACGAGGTATAGATTAAATTTTAATAAGGGAAACAAAGAAGAAGTTGATATTAAAAGCAATACGAGTACTACCTGTCTTCTCGAAAGCCCTTATTTCCCTCGTCTTCATTTTCAACCTCTCCCACCATTCCAACCCATTTCCATTCCCAATAAGAGAAGACAGTCGTAATGATTCCTATTAATTATGTTTGATTACTTGAAATGCCTTGCGACTTTCGCTACATCAGTACACATCCGGACTAAAAATTGAATTCAGACGAAGAAAGAAAAAGAAAAAAAAGAAAAAAAAAAAAGATAAAGATAAAAGGAACATTGAATATTGAGATTAGAACTTTGGCTCTCGCAGGACCTGTCTCGTGTGATAATAATAAGTGTCATTGTATCAATTAGCTAAAGCTCTATTTTTATTAACGAGACCACGTAAATACGTATAATCCAGAAATTAGGATTTTTATAGCTCGCAATTTAAGTGTAGTGTCTTTACTCTTGTATTTGCGCGCGCGCGAAGCGCAACACATGATATATAGAAAGAGAAACAAAACCAAAAAAAAAAAAGGAAAAAAAAATAAACATAAACACACATACACACGAAATATCCATTTTTGCGTGCATATTATAAATGATTACTACGCTGAAGCGATTCGATAAATTATCATCGCATTTTAAAAAAAATCTTTGCGATATCATGATAATATTTAAAAGGGAGAAAAGAAAATAATAAACGAACGAATGAACGAACAAATAGAATGCAGTGACCTGTGCGTACGGCGAACGATACCTAAAAAAAAAAGAAAGAAAGAAAAAAGACACATCCTTCGCATTTGCACGGAACGATTAAGCTAAGCTATATTACATATATATACATATAATGAGAAATGAACAATATAATATACCATTTTTGTACAAAGTTTCGCGCTGTTATGTTCTCTCTGTAATTTTTCTGCTCTCATTATTATTTCGCGTATAATTTTAATTCGTAATATTGCATATGAAATGATACCACGTATTGTAATCATTTTTTTTACTTATCTGTAATGGTTTTTTTCTTTTCTAAATGATTACTATTATTGGCAAGTTAAGTATATTTTAAATTAATATTTTTTTTTTCTTTTTTTTTTAAATTCATAATCGTATAAGTAAATCCATGAACGATGTGAAAGAGAAAGAGAGAGAGAGAGAGATAAATTAGAGCGAAAGAGAAGAGAAAAGAAAAGAAAAAAGAAGAGGAGGGGTATAACTATTTTAGTTTAACTTGTAGCAGCGAATTGTGCCTCGAGTGACTTATTAGCTGACTTCTGCGATCGAATATTTTTCTGAGCATCCCGATCTCTCTTGGAACATTCCTCGGTTTCTTAAAAAAAAAAAAACAAAAAAACGCGATATTATAAATACTGGACAGGGAGACTTTAACAAGACTGTGCTGAACCGGAGTTAGACCAGTTAAGTTGTCAGGTAGTAGAACGAGACGCTAACAAGAGAATCGTAATTATGCTCTCGTAAAGCATTATGAGTAAACGAACTATTACTCTCTTTGCGGATAATATAAATAAATAAATGAATGAATAAATAAATAAATAAAAAAAAGACACTTGTATTATAAACATAGCAAATAATGTTATTGATAGAATATACAAGGAAGCGTGTTACATCTTGACCGATAAATTGTTTTAATGAAAGGATACACATACATCGTGTAGGAATGATTATTGTATGCTGGACAATGACAAAATGAAAACGATAGATAGAGAGATTTCAATGAGTGGGTGGTATGAACTATTATCTGTACGATGATACGAACGTTTGCGTAATCGTATATCCTCTGTGAAAAATAAGGAAAGAGCATTTTCAAATTCGTGAACAATTTGTTTATTCAGTTTTTCTTTTCTTATGTCGGACAACAACCCTCGGTCTTTATAATTTTACATTCGATATTCGAATATTTTCTTTAGGATTACTTTCTTTCAAAAAATTAACGACAACTGATCGAATACGGATCCGATCTTTTTATCTTAATATATAAATATTCATTTAAATTATGATCTTTTTTTTAGCTTAGAATATTAATATGTAATATCGTGAGTCTAATCTATTAAAAAGATAATCTTGAAAAGTTATTTTTAATTAATAAATAAATAAATTCGTGTTCTATCTCGTACAATAATTTACGATTAATTAAAGCTTATTATTTTACGATATTTGTTTTTTTCTTTCTTTCTTAATTATTTAAATAACAAAACTAAATTCTGTGTGTTCTCCTCCCAATAAGCTCGACCCATAATTACCATCTGAAACTTTTAGAGAGAAAAAATAAACATATACGCTAATTATAAATATCGGAATAAATAGTAACACAATCGTTACCGTGCTTTTAGGATTTATGATCGATCTTCTAAAAAAGAATATGAAGTATCGTATAAAAAATTGATAGGAAAGAAAGAGAGAGAGAGAGAGAGTATCTGCGTTATCTTATAACGCAACATAACACCAAGAAATTTTCAAATCGTAAGAACGACGTATTTCCATAAAAAAATTTTTAATGAGAGATTGCGAGTGACGAAAGTGGACGTATGCTTCCAAATATAATTATTATTTTATAATAATCTCTGTATACCTCTCGCCCTTCTAATCCCAACCCTCCCCCCTCACCCTTTTGGCCGCGCTTTACATTCGTTCACAGCCATCGTACTATTATCGTCACCATAAGTTATATGTACACGCGAACAATAAAAGTACGTATTAACAACTACTCGATGAAACTGTGAATTTGAATAATAAAATTATCAATGATAAATAAGAAAAATTCGTTTGTATTAATAAGTTCCGTTTGAGTTTTTCAATGATTAGAAAGTTATTTAAAAAGAATAAATAAAAATAATTAAACGAGAACTATACATATATATAAAATAAACATATTTTCGAAATAATATTAACGAAATGTATTACGTACTTATTAAAATATTTAGCACAAAAGAGTTGGCACAGACCGCAACGGCAGACAAAAATGAATAAGAACTCTTAATTGCACATTTAAAATCCATAATTGCATACATCATCAATTAATTATTTAATTAATTATTATTAATTAAAAAAACGAAAACGTTTTTTCTTTTTTCTAACCAAAGCAATGAAGTTTCCTATTATTTTTTATTTTTAATCAATTGCTGACTTTTCGTTTGTCTGTTTTTCTCCGGTCTTTCTAGACCGAATAAGATGTCTGTTTTTAGTAATCTCTACATATTAAATGTTACATCTAGTAATCTCTAGATATTAAAACTGTCTTACCGATAGAGTATTTTTAATTTGTTTTACCGATAGAGCATTTTTTAACTGTTTTGCCAACAGAGTAATTTTAATCTTTTTTACCGACAGAGTTGCATAAATAAAAAATCTGCGAAAATAAAATTAGCAGTTCCTGAATTTTAATGATTAATTAGTTTGCAATTATTCTTATCTTTCTGCGGTTAAATTTGTTTACTGTCGGTACCCGTTTTTTTTCGTCCGAGATCTGTAGTTAACTTACCATCAGATCTCGGTCGGTAAGTCGTATTTTCGACTGTCGGTAAGATAAAGGTAACATTACACTTTTACCGTTATCGGCTTAGCTATGTTATTAGAATTTCAATATGTTTGAAACTTTCTTACTAGTAACTTTTAATAACAATTAGTGTACAGAAAGTGAATGTGTAATTAAATTTTATATACATTTAAAAACAAACAACAATTAGAAATCCTATATAGATATTTTGTATTAACTATTAATTAAAGGAGTTGACTTGTTTAGAACGATTGTCTTGGAACAGGTGCAGTGAAAAAGACTTACTAGATTAAACAAAAAACCGATATCCTATTGGTGCTAGAAAGACCGGAGAAAAATGGACAAACGAAAAGTTAGCAATTGATTGAAAACAAAAAATAATTGTAAACTTCATTTCTTTGCTTAGAAAAAAGAAAAAACGTTTTAGTTTTTTCAATTAATAATAACTAATTAAATAATTAATTAATAATTCTATCACTCGCGTCAATGAACAGCTCAGACATCTTTTGGCATTTATGATTATTACTTTCTCCTTGAATCGCATTATGTCGGTAAAACAGCAAATCACTGAACCAACAAGTAAACCAGTTAAAACGGATAGAAAGATTAAATATGATCATCGGAGAAACGTGAAGTCAGACGTATACCAATAGAATTAACGACATTTCGCGAATAAAAACATGATTGACAAAAAACGAGAACTGTAAAAAATTTATTAAAATAATAGTCATCGTATGAGTTTTTACTTTGATTGATAGTAATAATTAGGTTTTATAAAATATCATTTGAATAAGTAACGATATTTTGGTTGTAAAGTGAAAAAGATTATTGTAAATTCTATCGTCTTCTTGGTTATTCTTCCATTTGTGTTGTGATTGATTGACTGCGAATCTTTCAATTTTATCGAACGCAAGTGCTTCAGGAAACAAAAGTTGTCATCTTGGGAAAAGAACTATACGTATATATATATGTATATATATATATACACAAATATTTTTGTAAAATTTTAGTTACAATATATATATATATACTTACCAACTGTTAAACGTTATTTTGTATGTACTGTTACGTATCGTTTTTTGTTTTTTTAACGTAGTAAAAATCAATTGATCATATGTTTTTAGTTAATACTCGATTCTAAGCGCCACTGCTTTCTAATCGGCTATCTCATTGCTTTTCCTTTATCTTTTATTTTTATTCATATCGAAATTTGAAACGTTAAAATTGCCAACAAAATTATATTTAAGACGAACGATATGTGACTCTTGTTATCCAGTGAATACATGACTCGAGTGAGCTCGCTGTGTGTTGTGTTCTTAGCTAAAAAATAGTTAAATAGTTATTAATATTTATTTCTTCAATATCTTCCTTATATTTTGGGATGAACATATTTGAAGTGTCTTCTTGTTGATTTGCGCGTGTTAAAGAGTTAAATTAAATCTTGAAATTTTATATAAACTTTAAATTTTCATCATTTTTTATTCTAAAACTCAACATTGTTATTGTTTGGTATGTTATTGCAAGTACTTGTGCTCGTATAAGGTAATAGTGTTTGTTCATTTTCAATTGCATCATTTTATAAGAATTTATCAAAATATACGTTTATTTTTTTATCGTAATAAATTTCGTACGACGCATTAGTCAAATCATCAAATATGGAATTCCCATTATGGAATAAGTTTTTTATTTTTGCTGATATTATAATGAGAGTGCCACCTTTGTTCATTATTGATGGATTACTTCGTCTCAATATTGGAGGATCAGATAAAATTGTTATGTTAAACAAAACTGACAATTTCATACTTGGCAACGAGTCAAGTATTTTCTTTGAATCTACTCCTTTTTATGGGAATGTATCCTTCCTAACGTATTACTTTAACTTTGAAGTAAATAATGGTTATCAAATGTTTCTTATGGCAATGGTGATGAATATAATATTCGGTTTAGGTAAGAATAACAAATTTTATTGTAATTTAAATATAAGTAAATATTGCTACATTTGCTTATAGTTTGCTTTAATATATACACAGTGAATAATCAAAGTTCATACATTATTAATGTAAAAGTGTTTTTTCTTGTGTTAGAGTCAATTTGCATAGGTCACCAGTTTTGTCAAGAAAGACAACTTACAATTCAGATTATCGTATACTGATCAAAATTTAGTTTAATTTTTGAATATATTTAAACAAATTTCTTATCTAGTAGAGATTATTTGAATAATATTGCAATCAGAAAATATACAATGAGGTAGTGGTAGCATCAAATTTGTAATCATTTTTATATAATACAGTAATTTTTTTGCAGCAATTATAGCAGCTTTGTGCGCATTCATGTTATGGACAGAACATCTTATAATTGTCTACTTATACATGATGTCTTTAGGACTAATATTTATTTCTTATTGGTCCAATGATAATACTATCAAAGCTGTAATAGCATATATGAGCAAGCCTGAATATAAAGCCAGTTTATTGGATGATATATTACACTTGGATCTAACTTCTATTATTAAGGAAGGAATAGGATCTCTGATTATTCAGAATTATATATTACAGTGTTTACTGGCTACCATTTTTTGTTATATACGCTTTGCTCCAAGACATTATATTCTTCAGAAATTATTGGTATTAAGTTTTATGGCGCCATCACTTCTGGCTATTTATCCATTGCCTGTGAGTAAAAATAGACATTTATTAATTTTACGTCACTATCATTGATTTTTCAATTCAAGGAATTCAAACTAATATTCATGATTGTTTCAGATATCGACTCTTTCTAATACACCAGTTTTTGCTACACTGCTTCCATTAGCTGTTTGTAAATTTATTATCTGGTACAACAGCGTTTTAATTCTGAAGACAATTTATCTTGGATATGCTCACGCACGCAATTTTATAAGTAATTATGGTCTATCTGCTCTTTTAGAAACAGAATGGTTCCGTTTGAACGTTCCAAGCGTATTACGTACATTTTGGTTGTTAAGAATAGGGGAGCAAGTTATCAAAATTTTGGGAAATCATTATGGAGATGAAGATTTCTCATATTACGATATGGTTAGAACCTTATTGGTAAATGGCTGTGAAACTTTGACGGCATTGTTGGGAATGACTAGTATAATTTCACTTATTTGTCATTATATTGGTTGTTTCTTCCAATGGGTATTATTGACTGAAGATGGGGATGAGAAAAGCATTGGTGCGATATCTGCCATGTTATTCTATATATTAGCACTTCAAACCGGACTGACAAGCTTAGATAGAGAAAATCGATTAGTCAAATTGTGTAGAAATTTTTGCTTATTATTTACTGCAGTACTACATTTTGTACATAACATTGTAAATCCACTTTTAATGTCTCTCAGTGCCTCACACAATTCAGCACTGCATAGGCATCTACGTGCTCTTGGGGTTTGCGCCCTCCTTATTATCTTTCCAGTATCTTTATTGGCATTCCTCTGGTCACAATTTAGTGTGAGCACATGGTTACTAGGTGTGTCTGTCTTCAGTGTTGAAGTAATAGTCAAAGTAATGGTATCTTTGGCTATATACGTTTTATTTCTCATCGATACGTATCGCACCGCATTTTGGGAAGAGTTGGATGATTGCGTTTATATTATAAGATCATTTGGCAATATCATTGAATTTGCCTTTGGCGTAATATTACTCTTCAATGGTTTCTGGATACTAATCTTCGAAGCTGGCGGTGCTATTCGTGCTATTATGATGTGCATCCACGCATACTTCAATATTTGGTGCGAAGTTAAAGCTGGATGGCTAGTTTTTATGAAGAGACGAACCGCAGTTAACAAAATTAATTCATTAGCCGAGGCGAAATTTGAACAACTAAGATTGCTCAACGACGTATGTGCCATATGCTATCAAGAAATGCAGGCAGCAAAAATTACACGCTGCAATCATTACTTCCATGGTGTATGCTTACGAAAATGGCTCTACGTACAAGATCGATGTCCACTTTGTCATGATGTTGTTTATCAACCTCAAAATAAGGATGATAGTTCTTCGGATTCGCTATTAATAGAATAGAGAAAAAAACATTTAAATAAAAAACGAGAAAAACGAAGTCTTCCAACAAGGAGATCAGAATTATTTGGAATTATTTTAAACAAAAAACTCGTCATTGGAAGATATAATCGACGAAATTCTTCAATGAGGGTAATTACTATGGTACATAGCCTTATTGTGATATTCTTTACACTAATTAATATTGCAAACTTAAAGAAGACTTAAATAATGCGACATTGATCTTCACAATTTCCTTTGATAAATTTGATTTTTTTCTTCTTCCAATAACCTAATGTATTTTACAACAAAATTACGAATAGGACTCAATTTAATTTATTCTTCCTCAAATTTATTATATGCTATTGTATGTGTTCATTATAAAGAACACATATTATTAAAGAAATTTAACAGATCGCATCAGTAATTTGCTAAGTAATATTAATAGTTAATTATCTACAATTATACTACCTAGTAATTAATATAACTTTCTTTTTTTCTTTACATTATCTTTTATAATTTTTGTACATATGATTATAATCAGATTATTGATTTCAATTCGTATGTATTGTCAAAATACATTTCCAAAATTTAAAAAGAGTGAATTCCTATATATATATATATATATATATATATGTATATACAGTGGAACCTTGAATTTCGTCATAAGAAATACATAATGAAAAATCGGATAATTCGTATATTCATANCGTTTAACAGTTGGTAAGTATATATATATATATTGTAACTAAAATTTTACAAAAATATTTGTGTATATATATATATACATATATATATACGTATATATATATGTATATACAGTGGAACCTTGAATTTCGTCATAAGAAATACATAATGAAAAATCGGATAATTCGTATATTCATATATAAATGATATAAAATATAAAATACTAAGTAAAAATTAAACAAGTTAATCTGCACTTTATTTACTATGCTTGGCAGACGACAAGCTATTCGTACTGTTCGTATTGTAAGACATCGCTCATTTATTAAATCAAAATTTTGTGCTCGTCTTATGGGACATTTGTACAGCAAGTTACCCTCAATTCAAAGTTTTACTGTATCTGTATATAATTAATATATGCATATAATAAATATATTTATATACATAAATGTATATGAATTGTGGCATATCTTATTGCCATTGAGAATGATGTCTGCACAAAGATTCGAAGCCTATTCTTAAGCTTCTGTACATACGCTTTATGTATATACATTGAGATCAGAAAGTCCAATAGATAAGTAATATTGTTTTATCGCGAATATTTGATATATCTTGTATGTTACTCGATTATCTCATGTATACTTTTCCAAGTGATTTTTTTTTTTCTACTAATAGGCGAGAATCACATAGCTTCATTTATCATGGGAACTTCAAATTTTATGGAATGTTTTGTGAAATCAATTTATATCAAAATGATATTAATTTTGTTTTTTTTTTTTTTGCTTCTTTTCGTAATAAAATCATGTAGATATAGATGTAGATTATTCAGAAACAAAATATAACATGAGTGAAAAAAGATGAATAATGTATTTTAAAAGAGGAATATGAAAGTGTATAATAATTGTAAAGTTATAGGCAAAAAATCGTGTAAGTGTGTACATATATACACACTTAAATATAAATATTATTTTCTTTAAACTCATTAATCTCTTGATCAAATCAAGTAATTTATATATGTATGAAAGAGACAATTTATTGAATTTGATCAAATCCATTGGGTCGATACAATCAAAAATTTAAATTTCATTAACATATTCGAGATCTGTAAAGTAGTCCCACGTCATTTAATATTCTTTACCTAAAGAAAGGTGATATAGTACTACATTGTTTAAAAATATTTAGCTAAATGTTGATTGCGTTATCCTACGCCATTAGATAATAAATTATGACCATTAATTTCTTTTGTTAAATTATTGTTTGATTGTTAAACGTTTATGTGTATTCTATTATTTTGTTGAACTTATTAAATTGTGATATTATTTCTTAACACGAAGTAATTTATATTAGATTTATAATGTAATATCTCCGAAGTTAAATGTTACGTACGGACAACGCCGATTGCGAATGTGTTAATTAATATTATAACAATAACAATAAAAAAAAACAAAAGAAAATGAAAGAATATTTATCTATGGAATAAAATAAAGTAATGTAAAAGAAACAAGAAAGGCAAGATGTACTTTAAAAATATTTAGAGTATATAAATAGAAGATAGTATAGGGAGAGTGTAAATGGATAATATTCATATCAATTGTTTTCGTCTTATGAAAATTCAAATAACTCGCGATGATCCGTTTAAAATAATAAAAGAAAATATCAAAATATGTATGTATCGATACCATTTATTGTTAGAAAGAAAAAAAAAGAAAAAAAAGAAAAGGAAGAAAAAAAGAAACAAAATTTAAATAACATAACGCATTCTGTTACAATGTGGATAAAGATCATTAAAAACATTATATTTTTAAATATCGAATATTTATTTATTTCCTTATCTCAAAAAAATATTATAATAAAAAATAGGG
Source organism: Polistes canadensis (assembly GCF_001313835.1). Lineage (NCBI taxonomy): Eukaryota > Metazoa > Arthropoda > Insecta > Hymenoptera > Vespidae > Polistes > Polistes canadensis. The sequence goes on from NW_014569587.1 coordinate 147,041, forward strand.
TGCAAGATCCTTGCGTGCATGCATGCATGCATGTGCATACTGTATATATGACATTATTTACAATACGTATTTACAAGAACGCGCACAGCATCCTTTTCTCCCTCTCCTTCCTGGCTGTATTATTACGTACTACACGTTCGAACTTGAAATCTCAAATATCAGTCGTGTGCGTGCTTCGAACGAGTGAGGGTTGTGGTGTCGTGCCTTCGAGGACTTCGAAAAAATTCTTTTTAAAACGAACGAAGATAAACAGGTAGCGTCGAATTAAATATCAATAATATATTACAAAGAAACAAAGTTTAATCAGCGTAACAAATGTATATATTAGTATATATATATATCAAAATATTTTTTTTGTTTACATATATTACAAAAATAAAATCATCGTTAGTAAATCTAAATAATAATTAATTAATTTTTCTTTCTTTTAAACACGATATAGTTGAAAAGGTTTCTAAATGATTTGAAAATATACAAATAAGTAATTAATATTTATAGAATTTGTTAGATTTTAATATATTTTGTTTTTTCAGATTGATTGTAACATTGCCAATTTAGAAACTATTGGCTAATTTTCTATTTGCGATATCATTTATGGAAATATTTATTGCGATGTTTCATTATGTTCTACCGTAAAGCATATAAAAATAATTATACATATGTATTATA
>NW_014569587.1:147799-157411 GCF_001313835.1 Polistes canadensis
TATATATATATATATATATATATATATATATATATATATATATATATATATATGTATATGTATAGTATATACCATTTAACGAGTTTGCATATCTAATTCCTTTGCTAATTCCTTCGACGAGAAATTTGATACAGACTAACAGTGAACGTTTGTCGACTATAACTAATGTTTGTACAGTTCTTATTTACAAATGTAAATCTTGTTAATGAATTTTATTATGTATATTGACGAAAGAAATATCTAAAAGGATAAAACGATAATCTAGATCAAAGGAAACAAAAATAATGGAAAAATTTGTATATTTTTTATTATTTGTATTATACGTGTATATATATGGTGTTTGTTTCTAATCCTCTCTCTTTCTTTTTCTTTCTCTTTCTTTCTCTCTCTCTTTCTCTCTTTCTCTCTCTCTTATGGTTCAACGAACGCCGGAATGTTTTTCAAGTTGTAGGAGTGGCTTCAAACATGATCTTATAACGCGGGTATGAACGTGAGGAGATGAATGGCATCGATTCAAGAATCATTTTTCGCGTCGGTAATTACAAATTATGAGATCCCTTAAGATAAAATGTGAGAAAGATAGACGAAGAAAATCGTTCAAGAATTTATACGCTATTATTGTATTCCAATTGATTTTTTCTTTATCTTCTTCTTCTTCTTCTTCTTTAAAATATTCTTACGCATCTAATTTATATAGGAATACGATATACAGTTAATGTATTTTTATTATTTACGAGTACTTTTCTACAAATGCTTTTTGAAAATGATCCAAAAGCAATTGTTATATTTATATAACTATTTTGAAAAATTATATTAATAAATTAAATAGATTATCTCTTAAAGCGTGTCATTAAAATTTCTCGGTAACACATATTTTCTTTAGAATTGAAATAACAATATTATATTATTTGTGTAGTGTATTATAAATGTAACATAGATAGAGAGAGACAAAAATCTAAAATCAAATGATCATTTTTTGGCGAGTTAGATTTTATATATCATTTGTTAATAATATTGTTTTATATTGACCAAGAATAATAATAATAATAATGTTTTGTAATTTGAAGAAAATATTGATAATTTTTCAATATCGATCTATAAAAATGCGTAACGAGTTAAAATATTTCCTGAGTTTATGATACTGATAATAAATTTAAGAGTGTAAAATCCGGACACCGGCTATTATCTTTTCAACACGGAAATCCTTTTAATACGGAAGATGAAATTAATATCTGTTATTTTTTCATTTACATATATAAAACGTTGCATATCCCGTATATATACGTGATAGGAAATACTTAGAAGGGTGTGTGTGTGTGTGTGTGTGCGTGTGTCTCTGTGTACGAGTGGATACTTCCGTTCGTACAATCGCATTGTTCAATCGAACTTTTAAAAGGGGATATAACATCTTTCAAGTAATTGTCAGTTTATTAAAAAGGATAATACGAAGAAGAAGAAAATATTTCGTTTTACGTTCGATCCTATATATAATCTTAAATAACATAATAATCATTTTGATAGGTATTTTTTAACGACTTATTAATGTTTTTTATTTTTTTTTGTTATTTTTCATAACTTGACAACGCCACTGCGTTACGTCACTTATTCAAATATACATATATAGTTACATATCATTTGTGTGGCAATCTTCAAACGATACTTATTATACACACTCACGTTAGAGTTATACTTCACCTTGACAATTGTTATCATCTACCAAAATATTATTTGATTTTATTTATACGTTTTAATATAAATTTTTCAAATTTTCTTTAAAATGTTTAATATTGGTACATGTATGATCGAGCCCAATACTGGAAGATGTAAAAAAGAATACGTTCCACGAATAAGCGGTTATCGTCGTGCCTTACATTCTGATTTACCAACATTGGAACGTTTAATATCAATCAAAACTTATGACATATTTGGAAATATCGATATTGGACAATTATAGTAATTATTTAAATGATCATAATATATATTAATATCAAATTTCGAATAATTTTCTCAATATTCTACATTGGAATTTAACATATATTTATTTCATGAAATTTCAATGAGAAATACATTTACAGCGAATCCTCCTGTTATACTGTAATTCAATACAACGAAAAAGAAGATATTATATCAGGAATATTTCTTTGCAATTATCCTAATATTCCATCAATTCCAAAACAGGAATGGCTTCATTGTTTAACATTACATTATAAGTAAATATAATATANCGAGATTTCATTTCATTTCGTTCTAGCATAAAAATGATTCGATGATTTATATTAATGTTATAAATAAAAATTCGATATTTTATGAAATATTTATTTTTTTTTTTAAATATTTCTTATACAATATATAAATCAAAAATCTGTTTAATTTTTTTGTATGTATTTTATTTATTTATTTTGTTTTCAAATAGCATTGAAAATATTAAAGAAAATGATACGATGTTCGTTCATTGTCTCGTATGGGACAATCGTTATATCGACAAATTTTTCGAATATCTTCTTGTCGCTTTATTCGACATAGACGTTCATTGTTTCAACATTATTCTTATACTCCCACCTCAGATAAAACCAGGTAAACTTTTCCATAGATACATAGAGTACATACTTACTTAGTCATGTCTACTACTGATATCGATTCTTCAATCAAGATCTTTTTTTTATTTATCCTTTATGTGTATTCTTCCTCATTCTCTCTCTCTCTTTACCGATATTTTATTTTTCTTTCTTTAGAAAATTCTTTCACACGTCACATGACCAGAATAGTTCCAATAGATTTCAAGGATACTTTTATGGTGCAAGCTTTGTACTTGAGTACACGATACACTGTTATTCCAAGATTAAAGATTCGTCGTGCTGTGTAATTATTATTAAATATTATTATCATCATCTTTAGGTTTTTTTTTTAAATACTGTTTTTTGTCTTTCATTTAAAAGTAGACTGTAGGGTTTAATTTTGTATTGTGTAATTAATATTATTAGAAATATTTTCACTCTTATTAATATTTAATATTTTGTAAATTATTCTCTTTGTTTTATATTGTATTCATGAGGAATATTGTTATGTTGATATTATGAACATTTAATGGTTTTTATTTTCTAAATAATTCAAGTTTTATGTCCACAGTCTTCTTTTTATTTAATTTTATATTTTTTCTTTTTGTATACGTGAAAAGAGTATTGAGATAATAGTTATTAACAAAAATATTACATTAAAAAAAAAGATATATATATATATATATATTATTCGTTCGAGTTTTGATTATACAGGGAGGAAGATAACGACGACATAATACCGATAATCGATGCAGATTCATCCTATGTAAAAGAATTGTATGGGGAGTATTACATAAGCGAAATGATTCGCTATCCTGACGGTCATCGTCAGTTAATCGTTTCTGAGGACGACAATGGTTTGACTACTGGAGTGATTTGCCTTAACTCGAACATTGACGTAGATATTTTAAACGAAAATTTTGAATTAAATGTTTATCGTGGATTGAGAAAACCACATGAAACAGATGATGGTATTGAAATATTTCAAAAAAGTACAAGCGAAATTTTGTCGAAAAATTTCTCTGGAAACATGCAGGATTTATTATCGTTAGTAAATATTTTAAATATATAAATATATATAAAACGTTTACAAAAAAAAAGTCGCTTTATCGAAAAAGAAAAAGAAAATTAATATGGGTGTTTATTAAAATTTCAAAAACTGATTGTCCACTATACACATATTAGAAGATAAGTAATATTATTTTATCTATAATAGATATTTTATAATTTAAATTCTTTTTTTTTTTAAATATAAATTTTGTAAAAATATATACACTTCTATATAAGTTTGAACATATTTATAATATATATTTCAAGATATAAATCTTTTGGTTAGAGTTGTTGTTTAAAAAAAGTATGAACTTATGATGCTTGTATTTCAAATACTTATATTTTAAAAAATTTACAATTTTTTCTATTCTCGGTAAAACGACTTTTGTGCGTGACATATATAAAAAAGAGAAAATATAATTATTATATATATATGCATAATAAAATATTTTTATTTAGAGATAATGTTAAACTCGAACGAAAATCAAGTGCAATGATCGAGAATAAAATTGAGACTAAAACTAATTTCGAAAATGGTTAGTAAAATAATTCACATTTCTTTTTGCATCATCAAATATGAAAAATCTTATAATTAATCCATGTAAATATATACAATAGATGAAAAACTTCAAACGAATGATACAGAAATTAAAGAAATTTATAATCGAAAGGTATCTTTGCCCAAAGAAAAAAAACACGTTCGTATCAGCGAAGTTTATAACAACGACGAACAAATAATAGTAAGCATTTATGTTTATATTCTTTCTCGAATAATAAACTTAATTCTCTACTTTTTTTTTTTCTTTTTTTAACATTTACTTCGAACGTCAATCAACTGTTGTGTTGATTGGACGCACGTGGATTATTTTTTTGTTTGTTTGTTATTTATATCTTTAGAAAAAAGAAAAAGATTTGACAAATATTAATGTAATTCGATCGTCGTTGCGTAAACATTTGTCGAAGGAAGAAACTTTTCACGAATCTAAAGACGAACATTTCGTGATGAATATTAAAAATTCTGATAAAAATGTCGGATCAATGATACCCGATCATTTGAATGTAAACGTTGCGTTTGCAGATGCAATTAATCAAATACCGAGTAAGAATAATTAAAAAATTTGTTAAAATCATATTTAAATTGATTAATATTTTATCGAATAAATAAATGTGATCGTATCGTCATAGCTTTGGAGGAACATCATTTCGTCAGATCAAAATCAAATCATATCGAGCAAAAGATTTTCACGATTCCAAATTATTACGGTAAAGTAAATGCATTCGTTATAGAAATGTTTGCTGTACGAGATGACATTGGCAATCGTGGTACCCGAGAATTTTTGGAAACTACTTTCGAGTGTTTCCCTGATTTAGATTACTGCGTATTACTTTTACCATCTGCTTACTCGTACTTTTCATTTTTGGAACAATTTGTGGTAGGTACGATTTGATACAAAAAAAAAATTTTATTTATAACTCTGTGTATAACACAAAGTAAAGATATTAAATGAAATATATTTATTTATAATTAATAATATTAATAAATAATAAATAATATATATATATATAGCGAGTACCATTGAGATGTAACAAAGATTTTCCTATGTCTTTGTACTTGTCTCACAAGGCAGTACTTTTCGGAGAAATAAAATCATATAAAGCTAATTTATCCGATAGAACTAAAATTGAGAAATTTTTAATAAATATTCCAAAATGTAAAAATATAATGAAAGATTTTAATCGATCTGTCAATCAAATTAATAATAACGATCTTAATAGTTATATTTTCAAGTCAGATAATACTATTATTGGCTTAGCTATTGTATGGTAATTAAATAATACACACATACCCTTTGTAATATTTCAAATTATATTTTTATCTCATAATTTATAATAGATTTTTATTATAAATTTTAGCATCGAAAAGGATCACGAAGAACTTAAAAAGAACTTTCACGTAGAAGATTTTATCACGAGACGATATATATTTAACGAAGCTTATGGTCGTTTATTACATTTCGTTCTTATGCCAATATTTTCGATTAATCAGAGATATTTCTTTTGCGAAATTATGCGACTAAATGACTTGACGATTCTTTATTATCGTCTATACGAGGAAGAAGGAAGTTCACTCGTGAGTTTTTTTTTTTATTCTCACGAAGAATACATAAGTACTATTTACGAAGAACAATTTAAAAAGTTTCCCCTTAACGAACAAAGTATGAGAAACGAATCGTAGATAATTAGAACAGTTAGATCATTACAGTTTAATACACCATCGATAATAATAATAATAATAATAATAATGATGAAATGGTGCTAACAAATTCACACGTTTTTAGACTAGAACTCAGTCATTGGTATCTTGTTTGCACACCATGGTACCAGTTAATCCCCGTAGAAGAATAGAATACAAATTTTGTGATTGTTCTTCGACAAATAATATCACTGATGAAATATATAAAAATACAAATAATAACAAAGTATTTACACTATTTATGACGACACCGAGAATTGCAACAATACCAAACAAGATCATCGATACAAAGATAGTCGTCGTAGGTGGTTCCGATTGTGGCATAGCTTTTGTCGAATTTTTAGCATTAGGGTAATAGATTGTTAATTCTATATAACAAATTGTTTATTTTTTTATATGAATATTTGTTTAAAAAAAAATAAAAGAACACGTATATTAATGTATCAAGGTATCAACAAAATTTCGTTAACTTTACGAATTTAACTTTGATATCACCTAATGGATTGCCATACGAAAAAAAACATAATGATCTTAAATGGGATATGATGATACCGTTTAAAGGAAAATATTGTCGGGATTATCGACACCTTATTACCAGACGTGCTTGGATTAATGTCGTTTACGGAACATTATTAGCGATTAATAGGTAATAAAATCATTGTACGTTGTAAAGGTAATGACCTTGGTTATCTTTTTTTTTTTTTTTTTATTTAAAATGTACGACATGTTTCTTTCTACAACAGGAAGGAAAAATACGTGACTGTAATGGATCAAGGGAATTTGAGTTACGACTTTTTGATATTAACTTGCGGTCTCCAATATCAAAAGACATTATTCAGGGATAAAAAAATGGAGACGCAAAAGGAGGGGTACACGCTTTTGAATTTTATTAATCGAGAAAAGTATTATTTATTTATTATTATTATTATTATTTATCTTTCGTATAGAGATATCACAAAATCGGAAATCATTTGGAATTGTTTAACTATTAACGATGATGTCGAAGCATACGTTTCGTTGAGAAAAATTAAATCATTGACAAATAATTTCAAAGATAAAAGTATGCTATTATATATATATATATATATATATATATATATTTGTGTGATATTAATTATACAATTATAATATAAAAATATATGATTGATTTTTTACGTGTTTTATAGAAGCCATTGTATTTTATGGTCATAATATCGATTGTTATTGTGCTCTTCATGGATTATTGAAACATGGAATTAAAGGTTCTTGGATTACTTTAATCGAACCTAAATTAAAATTATGCGACCGACACGACAATGTTTTCTTTTATAATTGCGAAGTATGATGAGAAAAATATAAATGAACTATTATACACACAATATATTATATATCAATAATTAATTATTGATAATAATGTGTAGAAGAATAATAAAAGGATTATTATAATAGGTTGATACAACCATAATGAATTCCATTTTGGAAAATGAAATAAACATTCTTTTAGGATGGAACGTAATTAATTGGAATTTATTAGAGGAATGTAAAAATAATAAGAATAAAATCACATCGATCGTTGTAAGATCAGGAAATAAAATTCGAACCATTCCTTGTGACATTTTTTTCAATTTTTATAACAAACAAATTGATACCAATTCATTTCTAGGTAAAATAATATATGTAATATATATATCTTTTATATAATATTATAATACAGGATAAAATAAAAGTTTTTAGGTGTAAAATATAAAAAAAAAAACGAATTAAAATATAAGATTGAATAAATGAAATAAAATAGAAACTTTTGGTTTATCCTGTATTTTGTGTCTGTGTTTCGATAGATTATACGCAAATTATTTTTCATTGATTTTAATTATACATATATATATTCCAGCAATTTGTCGTGCTGGTTTAGTATTTGATGGTCGTCTGGTGATAAATCCTGAATTTCGTACGAACGACCCATTTGTATTCGCAGCTGGTGCGATTACCAAATATTCAAGAAAATTTCAAGCTGAATTATTCGAACACAAGTATTACAGTAGCATAGAGATTGGCGAAAGAGTTAGTAGATAATTAAAAAAAAAAAACAAAAATTGTTCGTTATTTCCATATTTTTATAAGTTAAATTTACTTTAAAACTCATTCGCTTTTTTTGTTTCTAAGAGAATTTGCGTGAATTTTCTGGATTAATATTTAATTGATCTTTTCTTAAAATTCGAACAAATAGCTCGGTAAAGTTATTCGCAAAGTGATAGAAATTTATCAAGAACGTAAAGGTAGATGCGATCATTTTGACAGAAGTAAATCGAATTTATTATTACCGGAATTTCGATCACCGATCATTGTATCCTGCGTATTACCTGGTGATTACCATTATCTTTACGTCAGCAGACCAGGAAACAAATTACCACGTGATATTTCTATAAAACAATCACTTTATGTAAGAGTTTTTTTTAATAATATGATATACTTTATTATTACACTTGATTAATTAAAATATTTGTATTATTTATTAGGGTGACGTTATGATAACGGGTAATTGTTTATCCGAAATTGGTTACTTTCGTTTACGTGTAAATTCACGAAATTTTGTAGATTCGATCACGTGTTGCAGTAAGAAGGTTTATATCAATGTTAAAAGTAATGTAATTAACATATTTCATTAGAAATTCTATTTATTTTTGTTGTTATAAATATTATTGTAGAATTTCGAAGTACACCATATGATAGCTTTGTACGGAAAACACGACAGTATGTTAAACGAAGTTAAATATCGTTTTAAAGTAAATCTTTTCATGTTCTTCTTTTTCTTTTTTTTCATTTTATTATTATTAACTCTCATTGAATTTTTCTAATCTGTGATACACACTTTTAATTAGAATTCTCTTATTTTGGATTTTTACGCATACTTTCGTGAACCATGGGCTATGGCATTGTTTTACGACAGATTCGAATGTTTGAGAGTAGAAAATCGTGCCACTTTGTTATCCAAAACGGTAAAATACATTTTTAAATATATTCTAAATATATTTTATATAGGATGAGAGAAAAAAATTTATAACTTTTTTTGAAATAATAATATATTTTTTTTTTTACAAAATTATTAAATCCACAAGTAGACTTTTAATTTATATTATCTAAAAAGAAATAATCGATTAATAGCATAACACCATGAAAATCTAATCGTAATATAATTTACACGTTTTTTAATAAGATTTTTTAAAAAAATATATATAAGTAAATATTTGAAAGAATATTAGAAAAAAAAAAAATTAGAATTTTTGTTCGTAACACAGAATGTTTCTGGTGGTGATTCCTTGATTGAAGATTGCGTGCGTGCTTTGTTAAAATCTGAAGGGAATGAGGTGAGTGATGATACTTTTAAATAGACACGATCGATCGTTATTCGATATGACTCATTGAAATATGATATGCTTATTATCTCCAGTTCATGCTTTTTAAAATGTTATAACATATATATAAAGAGCGTGCCTTTTTATTATAGATATCAGAAAAGGATCGTAATTTAATAGAGAAAAAATATGTTGGATCTGTTTATCAGCAAGAAATAGAAAACAGTATAGTTGATTTTCTACAATTTTCCGAAGAAGATTTACCTGTTTATTGTACGCCACGTTTCGTTAGATGGTTATACGCTGATATCGAATCTAGCCCATTATTTTTTGAACAATGAAATTATATTTTATTCTTTAACACGTTGATTATATATATATATATTTACTTATATTTATATGTAATTTAAATAACATTAGA